>NC_059375.1:42462107-42524607 GCF_019703515.2 Myxocyprinus asiaticus
CCCTTTCTTTTTATTTTTTCCATACCCTTTCCTTTTTCCTTTTCATTTCATTTACCCGCTTTTCTTTCCCCTTTCTCTTCCATTTTTCCTTTCCTTTTTCCAATTTCCCTTTCCCCATCTTTTCCTTTCCCCCATCTCTTCCTTTTACATTTTCCTTTTCTTTCCCCCATTTTCCTTTCCCCTATCCTGTCCTATTCCCTTTCTCCTCTTTTGCTTTCCCTTTTCGCTTCAATGACAGCATGCACTGGAGCTGGTGTGAACAAAACCCGATGATCATGTTATCCAGCATGATTTGAGAATGCTTAAAGAGCAACTTGTGTGTTTCAGTGGAAGCAAATCTATCTGATCAATCTGTAAGGAGTTAACATGAACAATGTCACTAATCTTCCTTTGGTCAACACTGAAGCTTTTTAAAAGCCAACAGAATTTCCAAATAATCATGTCATAATGATTACTTCAGTTCAAGGCTTGTTTTTCACTTGACATCTGATGTAGATCTTCAGCATCAAAGCCAAGCTGAAAAACAGCTCCGCTGCAGTGCACACGTTTAAAGCAGCATGTCTTTTCCTTTCACTGAATTCTCCTGTGCGAGTGGAGATTTGTCAAGCTGTATGTAGATGCTGTATCATGTCTCCTGTCAGTCCTGAAGTTTGCCGAGTCTGGATAGTGTTTTGCAGCAGCTCGTCTGGATGAATGATTAAGTGTGAAACGGCCAACGTGAGGCAGGTTCTCCTTCAGGCTGCCTGATCTCAACCGCCTTTACACAAAATCAATCGCAGCCTCGACTGGAAGGCCTGCTGGGATTGATCCGTGAGGGCTTGATGCACACAGACTCTTTCATGAGGTTGTTTGAAGTTTGAGAGTCGAGGTGATTGTAAGCACCCTGATGTACATGTCTCCCCTGCAGCTCAGCATGTGTGCGCTTCGTACTCCGCAGATGAATTAACTTTTTCATCTGAATCTGTATTTACCTTTAATTTTAAAAAGTGTTGCTTGTGTTGCATCAATAATGCAATGGCGAAAAAATCAGTTACATATGGTGTAAAGAATTCAGATTGGGCGTAGAGAATTAGTATGGAATATTTGCATTTTTTTTTTTTAATAATATAAGCATATGGGGGCCTGGGTAGCTCAGCGAGTAAAGATGCTGACTACCATCCCTGGAGTCGTGAGTTTGAATCCAGGGCGTGCTGAGTGACTCCAGCCAGGTCTCCTAAGCAACCAAATTGGCCCGGTTGCTAGGGAGGGTAGAGTCACATGGGGTAACCTCCTCGTGGTCGCTATAATGTGGTTCTCGCTCTCGGTGGGGCGCGTGGTAAGTTGTGCGTGTATGCCGCGGAGAATGGCGTGATGCCTCCACATGTGCTATGTCTCCGTGGTAACGTGCTCAACAAGCCACGTGATAAGATGCGTGGATTGACGGTGAAAATAATAGTATTTGGTAGGTCCTAGATTTTCTATGTTTTCTTTTTCGCTTTTAGACTCTTTTTTTTGTACCCCAAATTTTGAAAGACAACTTTTTTTTTTCACCCATAAATTCATTGTTTAAATCAGACGTTGATGGGTACTGGAATATTTGTTACATTTATATTTATGCATTTGGCATGCATTTGGCATACATTTTATCCAAAGCGACTTATAGTACATTCAAAGTATACATTGATTTTCCTGGGAAACAAACCCATGATCTTGGCATTGCTAGCACCATGCTCTACCAATTGTGCTATACTTTAACAGAAAATTTGAAACACTTTTGAACAGCATTTCTGTTATTTCATAGTTTTTTGGACACCTAATCAGGCCGTATGTTGATGGATAAGAGGCTGGGCAGCTATGCTGGTTTGGTTTGGATGTTTTTTATGTGTGACTGTCAGATATGGAGTCCCTTCAGCGAGCCACCTGTAGCACGCCGTGGTGTTAATTAGAGTGTCAGTCTCCTGGTGAGGTTCAATCTCAAGTATTAGTTACACTCAGTTGACCTGTGTTGTTTAGATTAGTGGTTCTCAACTGGTTTCAGTTCAGGACTCAGATTTTACATTGAACATCAAGCGGTGACCCAACACGGTTACCAGATTCTTAAATTGTACAAAATAGACTTTTGATGGTTTCATGCGCTCAGCAGTCAATAATTCACACACAAAACAAAGAAACCATGCCCTTGTTGCAAGTATGTAGTTGCAATTAAAAGTATGTTTTAATGTAGTATGGTTTGTACTTTTTTTACTTTGTTTAATTTAGATTTGTGCATGGTTTTCGAGAATGGGGGCATGCCATAAAACCTATCCATGTTGGCATTTGTCTAATTTGGCCATCTTCTACCAAGTGACAGATGCATTTGTGCCAAATACTGAGTTTGACTGGACAAACGACAGTACAATTATGGGTCACAGGACAACAAAATGGACAATTAAATGTTGTTTACACCATGGGTTTTCAAACTTTTTGATGCCAAGGACCCCCAAATATCACAATCAACTTGCGATGGACCCCGTCCTAAAATATGTAAGGTCCTTATATATTTTGGTGTATAAAACCAGAAAAAAATTAATAAAATTTTTAACTGTGGCATTATAAAGACACTTTAAATAATTAGCTTTTATATTGTTATTGTACCAAATCTAAAAGAAACTATTAAAACATTATCTGTAGGGATGCACTGATGAATCAGCCAATTATTGACCAAAATTAAAGCCATTGACTATTGACTCCAGCCAGGTCTCCTAAGCAACCAAATTGGCCCGGTTGCTAGGGAGGGTAGAGTCACATGGGGTAACCTCCTCGTGGTTGCTATGATGTGGTTCTCGCTCTCGGTGGGGCGCGTGGTGAGTTGTACATGGATACCGTGGAGAATAGTGTGAAGCCTCCACACGTGCTACGTCTCCACGGTAACGCACTCAACAAGCCACGTGATAAGATGCACAGATTGATGATCTCAGACGCGGAGGCAACTGAGATTCGTCCTCCGCCACCCGGATTGAGGCGAGTCACTACGCCACCACGAGGACTTAGAGCGCAATGGGAATTGGGCATTCAAATTTGGGGAGAAAAAAACATCGACTATAACCATTGATATAAACCACCAATTGGTTTTCATATCGCCGTTTTCATGCTTCGCATCACGTAAGCAAGAAAACGCAGATATAAAAAAAGATGGTTTATTTATAATTAATTACGTAAACGTATACCATTGTATTTAGTTCATAATAATTTTTGTGCGTAATATAAAAAAAATACCTACCAAAACAAATGAAATCCCCAAAGAGTAAATCATGTCAAATATAATAATTATATAATAATATAAATGTGTAATGTTCTATAATAATATGCAAAATGGGAGTTCAAAACAAAAGTGCAAAAATATTTTAGAAGTGCAAATTCACTTTTTCCCTCCATATCAGCCGTCATGTTATATATATTTGAATATTTTTTTTCTTGTACTTATCTTTCATTGTGGCTCTCTTAACATTTTGGCCTGTCATGTGTTCAACAGATTAAATCCATTTAATGGAAATGATTTTTTGTTAAAACAATAAAATAGCTTTTGTACCTCTTTGTACATTTGTAAAGCATTATTCCTAAACAAAATAGCAATCTGATGATAAAATAAGGTGAGTATGTGGCAAAATATCTGTATCGGCCTGTTGGTTTTTTGTTTAAATCGGTATTGTATCGGCCAGAAATGTTGATATCAGTGCTTCCCTAATTTTATGGAAAATATTTAGCCTACTTTGTAGAAGTAGTAATCTTTTTAAATAATTTCAGCTTCTAATTATATGTTTCAGGATGGTTACACCACTTAGACATTTTTTACTTTAAGCCCCAGAAAAAATGTCAAAATGACTTTTGAAAACGTGTTTCTCTTAGTAGACGTTTATTTGTTTTGTGTGAATTACATTCTTATGTTATGGACCCTTAAAGTCATTGATTATAAGTAAAAAAAATATATATATAATGTTTCTTACAAATATTCAGATATGTAAATCTATAGTAGCTTAGTTAGACCGAGCTTAGAGACCGACTTGATTATATCACTTGCAACTAAAGAACATAATCAGATGAAGTTCCAAAACTTAAGTATAAACAAACTAAACACGTTCAGGTTGTGAAATGAGTCATTTACTGTGAGACTGATGGGAACAGCAGACCTGTGATTCACTCAGACGCAGCTGCTGCGGTTACACGCTGGGTGCGTCAGGTGTAAATCATATCCGACACTGGTATAAGAAGTCTTTGATGTTTCCTTGCTAAGGGATCTTAAACTATTAGGAACATTATAACGAAACCTAACAAATGTAGGTCAATTCAAAATCCTTCCAATGAAAAATAGAAACCTCTCAAATTGCCTCAGAAAGATTGTGTTTACAGTCAACATGAAATGCTGTTCACAACCCATTTCATTCCTGTAATGACATATTTCTTAGTGAAACAGGATATTTAACATGAAAAAATGTAGGACAGGATTTGATTTTATCCATCAGGAACTGAGCATTGTTTTGAAAGCACCACAGAGCCACTCCTCCCTAATGAATTTTTACTCGGTAAGAACTTAATTTCAAGCGATTTTAAAATGTAATCTCAGTATTGCAAGCCCTTTCAACATTTAATTATGTCCAGTGAATTATAGATATCTACAATAGAGCGCAGCAGTGACCCACTTTTCCAGCCGTCTGTGTTCCGGAATTATTTTCCCCATTAATTTCTTCCATAGACTTTTCATAAAATCCATTATAAAAGAGTTATAAGCCATGAACCAAACCTACCAGCTCTGAGATGAATCACGACATCACAAACTTTGTTTTGTGGCAAAAAAGTATTTGTAAATCGGACATAAATACAAAGATACAAGACCGTACTTACCGTCTTTCATCAGGGCACAAACTACAATCCCATGAAGCATTGCGAATGATGTCATTGAATAAAAATTGATGGGAATATATAAAACTATTGATTTTAGGTTGTTGATTATAAATATAGAAACAATATATGTAACTTTTATTGCAAAATATTCCGATATGTACAAATATATAAGCAGTTTAAGGGTGAAGGGAGACCGACTCGATTACGTCATTCACAGTACATCATGGGAGTGTGCGGTCGCGCCGAGGCAAATTTAGCTGGTTTTGTTTGGCCGCGGTTCTCAAGTCAAGTCATTTTTATTTGTACAGCGCTTTTCACAACACACATCATTTCAAAGCAGCTTTACAGGAAATCATGCATTAACAGAAAATGAAACTGTAATATTTATAAAGTCTTAGAGTCATCATTGTGTAGTTTGATTAAAAATGATTGTAAACTGTGTATAAAAATAAATAATTAAATAATAATTGTATTTATAACCCCAGTGAGCAAGCCGAAGGCGACTGTGACAAGGAACACAAAACTCCATAAGATGTTGTTTAATGGAGTAAAATAATCTTGGGAGAAACCAGACTCACTGTGGGGGCCAGTTCCTCTCTGACTAACATCATGAATATAATGCCAATATTAGTTATGTATGTGCAGTGCAAGTCATGGTTTAAAATGAGTAAACTAAGTAAACTAAGATTAATGACTAATGTCTTTGAAGTCCATCCTGGATTAACTGCAGAAGTTCACATAGATGCATTGTCCTATGTTAGTTGGCTGATGAAGGCGGAAGTCGGATGTCTTACAGTTTGAGTTGGCATCAGTTCATCCCCTGAAGTCCACCGTAAAAGACTGAAGTGATGTCTGGCTAGCACCGGCTGTAGTTTGTCATCATCACTCAAAGACACGTAGCAGTGGAGTCTGACACCAAGCAGGAACGGAGCTGGATCTGGCCAGCTCTGGTAACCTTGGGATATGAATCCCGGGGTTGAGACAGGGAAACAAATAGAATAATATTAGCATAGATAGAATTCAATTTATTGCAGAGTTATAGATCATGATAGATGTTTCTGGTTCAGGCAGACCTAACTAAAGCAGCTTAATTGTGAGTTGATAGATAAATTAGGTGTATGCCTGGCTAAATAGATGAGTCTTTAGTCTAGACTTAAACTGAGTGAGTGTGTCTGCGTCCCGAACAGTGTTAGGGAGACTATTCCATAGTTTAGGAGCCAAATAGGAAAAGGAACCACTTCCTTTTGTGGATTTTGATATTCTAGGAACTATTAACAGGCCAGACTCTTGCAATCGTTATGAACGTGATGAAATATAGCGTGGTAAAAGGTCACTTAAGTACTGTGGAGCTAGACCATTCAAAGCTTTATATGTAGTTAACAGAATTTAAAAATTAATACGAAATTTAACATGTAGCCAATGTAACGATGATAAAATGGGGCTAATATGATCATATTTCTTGGTTCTAGTCAGCACTCTGGCTGCTGCATTTTGAACCAATTGAAGTTTATTTACTGATCTTGCTGGACATCCTCCCAGTAATGCATTACAATAATCTAATCTTGAGGTCATGAACGTATTAATTCGTTTTCAGCATCAGCAACAGAGAGCATGTGTCGTAACTAAGTAATATTTCTGAGGTGGAAGAATGCTGTTCTACAAATATTGGAAATGTGGTTTTCAAAGGACAGATTGGTATCAAATATAACACCCAAGTTCTTTGCTGTAACAGTACATCCATCGATAGTCAAATGACATTTTAGCAACTTATTTTTAGAGGTTTTTGGTCCAATAATTAGTACCTCTGTTTTGTTGGAATTGAGTAGAAGGAAATTTCTGGCCATCCAATCTTTGATTTCACTGATACACTCTGCTACTTTGGAGAATTCTGAAATATCATCGGGTTTAGAAGAAATTTAAAGTTGGTTATCGTCGGCATAACAGTGGAAACTTATTCCATGAGAATATCTCCCAGGGGAAGCATATATAAGGAGAAAAGCAGAGGCCCTAAAACCGATCCCTGTGGCACTCCATACTTAACTTTTGTTTGATTTGACAATTCCTCATTTACACATACAAAGTGTTAGCGGTCTGATAAATAGGACCTAAACCAGGCTAATGCAAGTCCACAAATGCCAACATAATTCTCAAGCCTATTCAAGAGATTGTGATCTATCATGTCGAAGGCAGCACTAAGATCTAAAAGCACTAGAAGAGAAATGCAGCCGCAATCAGATGATAAGAGCAAGTCATGTGTAACTCTGATAAGTGCAGTCTCTGTACTGTGATGGGGCCTAAATCCTGACTGAAATTGTTCATATATACTATTTCTCTGTAGAAATGGACATCAGAATCAGAATGAGCTTTATTGCCAAGTATGCTTACACACACAAGGAATTTGTTATGGTGACAGAAGCTTCCAGTGCAACACATACAACAAACATATACATTTAAACATATATACATATAGTGACATAAAAAAATTATAATAAAATAATACAATAGTGCAATAATGATTTTATATACAGATATACAGTTATGTGAAGGTGATGTAATGTATTGAAGAAGAGGTAGGATATGTTAATGAATATAAATGAAGTAGGAATGGATGGATTGAATACTGCACATGGTTGTATTGACCAAAGGAAAGTTTTTGGGGGCAGTTTTAACTGTTCATGAGGTGGATGATCTGAGGGAAAAAACTGTTGTTGTGCCTGGCTGTTCTGGTGCTCAGTGCTCTGTAGCACCGGCCAGAGGGCAACAGTTCGAATAGGAAATGTGCTGGGTGAATGGGGTCAAGAGTGATAAAGAGAGTGAACAAAGTTGGGATGACACTACCTTTTCTAGTATTTTCGACATAAATGGGAGATTTGATATCAGTCTATAATTAGCCAATTCTCCCGGATCAAGCTGTGGCTTTTTAATAAGCGGTTTGATAACTGCCATTTTAAAGTTTCTTGGGATATGTCCTAAGGATAGCGAGGAGTTAATAATATTAAGAAGAGGTTCTGAGATAACAGGGAATACCTCTTTTAAGAGCTTAGTTGGTATTGAATCTAACATACATGTTGTGGCTTTTGATGTACTGATAAGTTTTGTTAGCTCTTCATAACCTATGACTGCGAAGGATTGAAATTTCTCATGAGGAAAATTATGAGAAACTGTTTTCTGAGGTACTGTGACTGATTGATGATTGCATAATCCAATTTTATTTCTCATGATTTCTATTTTATCAGTAAATGAATTCATGAAGTCATTACTATTTTGGAATATCAGAATACGGAATATCTGGTTCAGTCGATGCTTTATTCCTAACCAATTTAGCCACAGTACTGAATAAACACCTAGGATTGTTGTGGTTATTTTCTATGAGTTTGCTAAAATATGCAGACCTAGCAGCTTTTATAGCCTGTCTGTAGCTACTAGTAAACTAATATATTCATCCAGTTTAATCCAGGTTTCAGTCAAGCAGAGCACATCCAAAATATGATCTGTAATAATTTCATTTACAATTAGTGCTTTGGTTGAAAGAGATCTAATGATTAGTAGCCCTACCTTTATATGATGATTATCTCCACTTTTTTTTTTTTTTTTTTTTTTTTTCAAGATTGATCTTAATCAAAATTTTTCTAAATGAATTAGTAAGGGGTTTGTGTTTGGTAGTTCAGGGAACAGACACAGTCTCTATATGTTATCTAGGTGATACAGTCTCTATGTGTTGCAGTTTATGTGACCTGTGTGATGTCTCAAGGCAGCTAGCAGACGTTCAGATTAGCCAGTTTGTCTGCTTCCTGACCTGGGCCCCAGTTAGTCAAATACTATCATTATTAAGACTAAGAGCCAAATTACTAGAAAGGAGAGCGGCACCTTCCCTGGGGGGATGGAGTCCATCTCTCTTTAGCAGGTCAGGTCTACCCCAAAAACTCTTCCAATTGTCTATAAATCATATGCTATTCTCCGGATACCACTCAGACATCCAGCCATTCAGTGACACTGATCTACTATAAACCTCGTCAGCACGACAAGCAGGGAGGGGGCCAGAGCATATTACATTGTCTGACATCGTTTTTGCAAGTTCACACACCTCTTTAACATTATCTTTAGTGATCTCTGACTGGCGAAGCCAGACATCATTAGTGCCGACATGAATAACAATTTTAGAAAATCTACGTTTAACATCAGACAGCACTTGTAAATTTGACCTGATGTCAGATGCTCTGGCACTTGAAATGCATTTAACAATGGTGGCTGGAGTCTCAATTTCCATGTTCCTTACAATAGAATCACCTATGACCAAGGCTTTTTCAACATGATATTCAGTGGGTGCATCACTGAGTGGGGAGAAATGATTGGAAACCCTAACAGGAACGGGAGAGTGGTGTCACTTTGCTGAGCAAGTATGCCGCTGAGACGTCACCCAAGCACCCTGCTGCAGGGGCTTTACAGCCGGAACCAAAGTGTGTGTGTTGCTTGCTGTACTACCCGCATCCGAAACAGTATCTAGTGGCTTCTCTTTCTCACTGACCTCCACTAGCATTCGGATGTGTGTCTCTAACTCATTAAACTTCTCCGTCAGCCTGATTAATTCCTTACATTTATCACATGTGAATCCCTCACTGCTGATGGAAGAAGCTATAGTAAACATCTGGCATGCAATGCAGGAAGAAATAACATCAGATACCATGACTTACCGCAATTGTTTGTTGTTGTTGTTATGGTTGTTCTTGAGCGGTGAGGGTTTGAGATCGATGGGGTTAGATGGGGTTCCTAATCAGCAGAGGTTTGAGATTGATGCAATAATCCATGTAAAACACAGATTGGTGCATCTTTCTCTGCTGTATCATGGGTAATGTAGCTGTTTACCATGAATTCTGCTATCAAACAAAATTTTTCAACAATGAAGTTGAGTTAACGCAGACGGATGGCTTCAATTGAAACATACCATCGATTAACAACCTTGTAGCCAATGGCATAGTATAATATGCGTAATAACAGTTCAAATTAATGCACAGATAAATAAAAAAAGTATATTCAATGTAGGGATGCCACGGTGTGAGTTTTTGATGGTTAGATTACCGTCTGAGAAAAAAATTGCTGTTAACCGGTTTTACAGTTATATGCACATTTTCTTATTATGCAACAGCAGTGATGCAAAAATGCATATCATATACCAATTGTCTAAACGTCTAAGTGGACATATTTCTGGGGTATATGTGGACACTAAGGGAAGCCCTATAATAAGAAAACTGATAAATACACACACACACACACACACACACACACACACAAAGGAGGTAATAAGAGATGCTCCAATCTAGGGCTCAACACCGCTTGTGTGCATCCCGAGTTCAGTGATGTGCTTAAGTGTAAACAGAGTGCTTCAAAAGTGCGTAAATGTAAGATTATTGTGGATACGTATATGCAGTTCACAGCATTAAATATGTTTTTCTTCTGCATCAGTTTATTAAAGCAATCCATTGTTCTGTCAGACACCTCAACATAAAGAATCAGCAACAGACTCTAAATACTGTCCACAACACCTTACAAATAAACCTTTGGACTATGCATAATAATGGGAACATTGCATACAGCAGGAAATTTAAGGTCTGATCATGACTAAAATTTATATTTATTGTTGAATGTGGTGAATATGTACAGAAGCAATGCTGTAAATAATGAGAACGATTTAAGACGCATCTTTTCAATGGTTACTCGCTGATAGTAACTAAATGCAAATGCACCACGCGCTCAGCATGCTTAAACATTACAAGTGGCATCTTTTATTCATCACTTTAAAAGTTCTAATCTTGTTCTAATTCCTCTGTCATGTTTTGGAATTCGTGTGTTTAAGCTTCAGTTTCACGTGAATTGAAAGTTCATGTTCAGTTAGCAACACCTGGCCATTAAAGCACCACGCAGCCACCGTCCGTATCCATAGCAACAGCTCCAGTACCCACACAGGCACAAGAGTTTTCCCATTTAGGCTTACAAAATCTTATGAAAAACTCTTTTATATCATATATTATATATAATATTTTTGCCACGCGTAAATAAAGCATTACACGGTTTTTAACCATGGATTCTAAATTCTTACGGTTAAATTAACCGTGATATTTTTAATCATATCATAAATATTTATACACTGTATCATATCAAACATTCAGAAAAAGCATTAGGGTAAATGTTTCAGAAAACATTTGCCCTTTCAGAAAATTACAATTCTTACCTACTCATCTGAAATGCCTGTCTGATTTCCTCACCATGAAAAACAACTGATCATTTGTATGGACACCTTTAACATCTTCACTGACTGCACATATGACTCATGTGATATATTTCATGTTTTCTGAATACATACGAAATCTTTGTGTGGGTAACAGACCTACAGATCGAAATTGCATGTTTGTCAGCCACTGACTGTCTTGTGAGTTTTATTCCTGCAGGGGGCGCTTGACGCTTGAACACTGAATCCTCCATGCATCCGCATTTAAATTTATATCTTTATATCCATTTGGAGACATTTTAGACTGGATAGTTATTTTTTATAAAAACTGATAATTGCAAGGATTCATACCTGTGAATGAAAATCCACCTCAGCATTATCTATAAAAGCATTTAAAAAAATTCTCATTCAGTAATAATAAATGACTGTGAGTTCATGCATGCTGGCCAGCGCTGAGAAAAGTAACATGTACCACATGACACCGCCATCTAGTTGGGTGATACCAACTTGTACAATGGAGGGGGGGCTTCAGTTTTTTTGTCTCAATATAACAGACTCACATCCACGCAATTGCAAGTTATCTCATACTAAATTATTTTCAGCGTTGGTTAAAATATATAAACAAGCGCAGATGCATGACTGGCGGGGGGGGGGGGGGCAAATCATCCCCTTCACAGCATTGGGGGGGTGATATGTGCCCCCTGTCTCCCCCAATTCTACGGCAATGGATCACAGCTCAAATAATGGAGATTATAACTGATTCTAGGTGAATCATAAAATAAACGTAATTTTCTTCACAGAAATGCTTATCACTCGAATGGTGACATCACACCAAACAACTATTTCCAACAACAACAACAACAACAATAACAACAAAACACAATACTACAAAAAAACTAAAAACATCTATGAATTCTTAACATCTATTTAAATGCCTCCATACATTTTCTTTGACCAAGGAGACATAAAAATAATTGCCTCAATTTTGTACTCAATAATTTGAGTTATTAACACTTAAAATTTTACATTTATGGGTTTTTAAGATAAATATGTTCAAGGAGCATAGATATTTGAGTTGTGAGCCCAAAACTTGACATTTCAAGTATTATTTAATTAAGACAACTTGATTTTTCCAGTGATGAGAACATTAGGGTTTACAGTGCAACATCTCAGATTTGGCATTTCAGATATCAATTAACTGATGACTAATTACAAGATATTGTAAACTTTCTAACTACTTACAATAACATTACAGTCATCTGAATTTAACATTGTTGATATCATGAATGGGCATTTGCACTAATAACAATTATATTATATTTATATTATAATTATCATCTTAAGTAGTAAGTTATACAAAGCTAATATGTGAAATTGGAATTTCAGCTAGTAAGAAATTAATTACAGTATTTGTAACTGCGGTTTGAACTGGAGTGAATGACCGATCATTGTGAAATTTTACAAGTGAAAATGCAGTTACAGATATAATCTTTATCTCATGTTATGTTTTATACTATTTGAAATTTCATTATTTATATCAAGAATGGGTATTTCCGAGAGTAATGACATAATTTTTGATATCAAGAATGAATGTTATTACTAGCGCAAATATAAATACTGCTTTTAAAAATTCCACTGGTATCTCAAGAATGAGCATTTTAATTAGTGAAAACAGAATTATAGATTTCTGTACGTATCCAGCATGTGATTAAATGTCAAAAGGGCTTCCGATATCTAGTTTTTAAATTTGGACAACAACACTCCAGTTTTAAACACTTCTCCTCTGATCTGATTTCCTTCCATCCCCTCAAGCATACAGGGCCTGCTGTGTGAAAAGGTAAATAAAGTTTAAGATCACGGGTCCAGAGCGCTGTGAGAATTTAAAGCTGTGGCATTTGCGGTGCAGCCGTTTGTCAGAGTTCATCGGCAAGCTCACAGCTGACCTCAAAATGACCCCTTCACACACAACAGCTGTGAGTCAGATGTTACATACTTTAAGGACTAGTTCACCCAAAAAAGACAGTTCTGTCATCATTTACTAACCCTCATGCCGTTCTGAACACGTATGAGCTTCTTCTGTGGAACACAAAAGATGTTTAGCAGAATGTTTTTACACATACAGCAATAAAAACAGACAGTGACCAGGAAATTTCAAGCTCCTTAAAGCACAAAAAAATGCCATTTAAGTATCACAAAAGTAGTGCATTGGACTTGGGTGCAATATTCCAAGTCTTCTGAAGTCATACGACAGTTTTGTGTGACAAAAAGACTGAAAGCCATATCTCATATCTCATCTGTGTTCACAGCAACCAATGACATTTGGTGTCATGTATTTCTGTTGTATGGAAAAGAGCTGCATCAAGATTCTTCAAATGTATCCTTTTGTTTTCCTCAGAAAATATATATAATTTCAAATAATTTCATTCAGATTTCTGTATGTTTTTGCTAGCAAGGCAGCACTTCTGCTGGAAAACAATTTCATTCTCAGGTGCATGTGTGTGTGTGTGTGTCTTGTGAACAGGTGAGAATGGCAGACGTGTATCTCACCTGTGGTTTGGGAGTTAATCTGAGAACAAGAGCTTTGATCAGGTCGACAGGTTTACTTCTCTCAGTCAGTTCAAACAAATTGCTTCAGTTGTCGCTCAACAACCAATCAGCTCTGACCATCTGAACTGGCAGTGACCTCTTAAAGGAATGTTCTGGGTTCAATACAAGTTAAGCTGTACCAACAACATCTGTGGCATAATGTTGATTACCAAAGAAAATAATTTAGATTACAATTAATCATTTGCAGTTAAAGTAAACAAAGCAACTTACACGTTAACAATGCACTGTTTTAAAAGCAAAGTATTGTGCCTTAATCCCACCACGGAGGAAAAAGATAAAAACTTTATCTTGCTATTGTGAGAAAAATATATAGTAGAAATTGTGAGATATAAAGTCGCAATTGCAATACTGTCAAAATCGCAAGATATAAAGTTGCAATCTTTTAATTGAGAGAAATAAACTCAAAATTGCAAACTTTACATCTTTCAGTTGTGAGTTTATATGTTGAGTATTAATATGTGCATGTGAAACTAAATTTACCTCAGCAGTTGTGAGAAATAAAGTCTACATTGTGAGATCTTAACTCAGAATTGCAACATTATATCTTGCAATAGTGACAATATTTTAACTTCATATCTCTGAATTGCTGAGGTAAAGTTGGTTTCACATTCACATATTAATACTCAAGATATAAACTCACAATTACAAGATATAAAGTTGCAAGATGAGACATAATTGTGAAAGTCACAGTTGTGAGATATAAAGTGGCAATTGCGACTATTTCTCACAATTGTGACCTCATCATAATTGCAAGCTTATATCTCGTAATTGGGAGAAATAAAGTCGTAGTTACCACAGAAAATAATTTAGATTACAGGTAAGCATTTGCAATGGGAATAAACAAAGCCAAGTGATGTAAACATTAAAAATACACACTGTTTTGGTCCTGCCACAGAGGGGGAAAAAACATTATCTCTCGACTCAAAACTCATGCCAACATTTCTTTTGCGAGAACTGCAGCATTTAATGAGACTTTGAGTTTATTTTCTGTCTTCGGACGGTTGCATCACATGACATCTTTTACTTTAAGCCCCCCAAAAATATCAAACTTACTTAAAAGCATGCTTATTATAGAAGAGGTGTATTCAAGTAATTGTTTTGTGTGAATTGCATTTTTAATGTATTTTTTAATAATTTATTAGACATGGGGAAAAAATGAACGTCACATCATTGACCCAATTGTGACTTTATTTCTCGCAATTGCGATTTTATATCTTGAGTATTAATATGTGCATGTGAAACCAACTGTACCTCAGCAATTGTGTGAAATAAAGTCGAAATTGCAAGATATAAACTCATAATTGCAACATTATATCTTGCAACTTTATTTCCCACAAAAGTGACTATATCTCGCAATTTCAACTTCATATCTCTGAATTGCTGAGGTAAAGTTGGTTTCACATGCACAAATGAATACTCAAGATATAAACATGCAATTATGAGATATAAAGGTGCAATTGCAAGAGATAACGTTTATTTTCCCCTCCGTGGCAGGATCAAAACAGTGGCTTTGTTTACTTCTGATGCAAATGCTTCACTGCTATCAAAATTATTTTCTATGGTAACTGCGATTTATTTCTCGCAATTACAAGATGTAAACTTGCAGTTATGATGAAGTCACAATTGTGAGAGGGTCACTCAGATTGACCTTTTATTGTTTTATTCCAAGGCAAGACAAAATTATTGTCTGTGGTAACTAAAAAAGCAAGAGTGCTTTGCAAAATCAGCTGAAAAGGAAGTCGTCATATTCTGAGAAAAGATCATGAACACAAATCTTTTCTTCGTCTTCTTGGGAATAAAGTGCACTGATGAATCATGCACAATAAGACCAGAAATGTGTATTAAGAAAGTAAACTGGTGTAAAAAAAAAAAGTCATGTTGACTTTAACTTTGATTTTACCTTTTAAAAGGAATTTTTACATTTCAGTGCAACTTTAAGCTTCAGCATGAACAGAAATGTCTTTATTGTCTTGATCTTGTCGAGTATCTTGTAATAGATCAACAAGAAATATTTTACAGGACGCGTATAAATCACATGTCATGTTCTCCACTAATCCCTCAAGCTCTTACTGTGCCATACAACCAGCTGGCAGGGGCATAGGGTCGGAAACAGACCACAAACGGACACTCGCAGGGAATAAAAGAAACAAAGGCTCACTGTGTTCAGTATCATATGATAAGGAAGTCACTGTGTTATAAGAGCTTTTATATTATGTAGATCTCAGATGTGAACTGTTGAACTGTTTTGGGTTATGATAACCATCAAAGCGCAACAGATCGCCCTTTTTAAACACACACAGACAACGGCCCTGCTGTATGGTTAATAGATAAAATAACAGCACTGTTTTGCTTTGAAGATCTTATCGCATTAGCAGTTAATTTCCTGTGTGAACTCGGCTAGTGTTTGAGATGCACATATTTTATGGCCAGTGAGCTCTCTACATAGGCAGCATTTTAAGGCATCATAGATGATGTGCTCCCAATGCAAAGGCTGTTCCAAAAGATAATCGCATGGATCCTTCATATTGAAGGCAATCCCAGAACTGCGCAACCTGATCAAACAGTGAATCGTCATGTTGCTAGCGATTTTTCCATTTGATATTTATTTGATAATCAGTTCAAGTGTGTTTACCTTTTCCTGTGGTGCTACAGATTGCGCGTTGCATCAGCAGCTTCAGAGACACCGGTACTTGTCCTGCGATTGAAACAGGAAGTAGTCGCATTCACATAATTGATATAGACAGCGATTAAGAGGTTCAATTTTTGCTCTAAGATTGCATTTTTACTCCACTGACGTTTAGGTTTAGGGTTGGGGCTTGTGTTGAGGGGTTAATAAAATATGCATTTCTGTTGACTGTATTACATCACTTACAACTAAAACTGCTTTGCAATTTGCTTTCGGTGCCACTCTGTGGACATTTCACCCAGAAACAGTAGCTCACACGTGCCCATATGTTCAATAACACTTCCAGCTAGGGGCCTGGGTAGCTCAGTGAGTACTGACGCTGACTATCACCCCTGAAGTCGCGAGGTCGAATCCAGGGCGTGTTGAGCGACTCCAGCCAGGTCTCCTAAGCAACCAAATTGGCCCGGTTGCTAGGGAGAGTAGAGTCACATGGGGTAACCTCCTCGTGGTCGCGATTAGTGGTTCTCGCTCTCAATGGGGCGTGTGGTGAGTTGTGTGTGGATCGTGGAGAGTAGTATGAGCCTCCACATGCTGTGAGTCTCCGCGGTGTCATGCACAACGAGTCACGTGATAAGATGCACGGATTGACGGTCTCACAAGCGGAGGCAACTGAGACTTGTCCTCCGCCACCCGGATTGAGGTGAGTAACCGCGCCACCACGTGGACCTACTAAGTAGTGGGAATTGGGCATTCCAAAATGGGAGAAAAGGGGATAAATAATAAAATAATACTTTTTTTTTTTAACAAAGTGTGTGGAACCACTGTCCACAATTGAATCAAGTTCAGCCAAAGAGCTATTGTTTTTGTGTGTATAAAAACACACATGTAAATTATACACGCATTGTTTTTTTCATGTTAGTTCATTTTGCATTAACTAATTTTAACTTTTCAATGTAAAAAAAAAAATATAAGTATATTTATAAATTAACACTAATCAAGATGAATAAATGCTGTAAAAGTATTGTTCATTGTTAGTTAGTGTGAACTACGTGTTTTGCATTAACAGATATTAACAGAGTACAACTTTATTGTAAAATATTTCCGAACATCTAATGAAAACTTCACTTGTCCCATATTTGTGTGTGCAATATTTTTGTTTTTTTATCCCTGTGAAATTATCACACTTTTGGCTTAACAATATGATTATAGGTGCCATCACACATAGTCTTTTATGAAAAATTAAAGTCATTTTTTCATTTAGAGGGATATTGATGCAGCACACTACAGTTCGCTGTCCATTAATTTCCGTTTACATGCATACGAATGTTTGGTGACCTGCGAATCTGGATTACGATAAAATGTGTGACCAATAGAAGATCGAGACGTCACACACAGACCTCTTGGCTCAATAAAAAGAACACATTTCACATTTTCTGTTTCATTGTTGCAGGAAAGTGAGTAGATTGTATATTTTAACATTTTGAAAGTAATATTATTTGTTCTTTGTGATATTTAATTGAAGAGGTTTTGAACAAGTACTGACATCTGTTGTGTGCTTCACACGAGAAATCTTATCAGTGTAGAAATTAATTTAAACAAAGACAGAAACAACAAGAACAACAGCAGGGTTGTTATGGTACTAATGAGCCAGTTAATCCTGGAGTCACTCGATGCAAGTGACTAAACAGCATATTTTCTGACTTCTCTCTTTCTCTCTGAATACGGCTATGTTTTCTGTGCTGTCCAGTGATGCAGCATGTAATTAAACCTTCATTACTGAAACGCTGATGTGTATAAGAACCTGCAGGAATCAATTCACAACCTCAAGAGCTGTCAAACTCCGGACAGGTGGTTTAGACACATACACACACATCCAGACACAGAACAAAGACAAGCTATTACTCCGCTCACATGGCTGAAAGCCAGTATGACTTTCATCTGCGGCCCTATGATTTTCACGATGTGGAAAATGTGGACAGAATTGCTGAATCCAGTTGTTACATTGGAATTTACTCTAAAATGCGGAATGTCGTGGAATTTGACACATTTCGGATAAAAAAAATTTTTATGCGCAAGTGCAAGCGCACAGCACATACAGACTATACAATTAAAAATGAAATACAATTAATAATTAAATCACACTGGGCCATGTAACAAACTACTTATAGGGAGGTGAGAAATTACTGTCAAAAACACAAGAAACTGAAAGGGCTTGATACAGTTTTCCGCCAAAATAAAAGCTAAATATAAAGATGCGTGAAATTGAAAATAAAAAATACCGAAATATATATAACTACTGTATAGTAATGTAATACTCCATATTCACTATAATAATAGTAATAATAACAATAATTACAACACTTTGACAAAAATGACTCCAGCTCTGCTGTGAGGATTTCATTTGAATAAAGTTTTAATGATACATTTGTATTAAACTGTTGAATACGGAATTCATAAAAATCAAACAGAAAACACGGAATGTGGGGAAAAATACAAATCAAATTAATTCATAGCCAAAAATCACAGATTAACGTTTACATGAACAGTCTCTTCTCTTAAGATTTCCAAGTGGAGACAAAAGTGCTGTCCGGGTTCAGATTCGTGAAATGAATTGTTCAGACCAGTTTTGGAATCATTTTCACTGATTTAAAAGAATCGAATTGATCACATGATTGGACTCTAAGGATTTGTTCGCTAATCGGACATCATTATCACCAAGCCGCATGCAGTTTACGTTTGCAACTGTTATTTTTTGCGGTGTTCTATCGCAAAAGTAACGTAAGGGTCTGGATAAATGTATCGACGTAAAAGTATTAACTTCTCTCTTTGAAATGTAGTGAAGTCAAAGTCAACAGAAATATTTACACTTGTGTAAAGAAGAAATAGTCAAAAACTGTACTTAGCACAGTAACAAAGTATTTGTAATTTGTTACTATACAGCTGTAAGAACGACATGAGGGTCAATAAATGATAATAGAATCTGGATAGTCTGTGCTTTGAAGAAAAAACAGAGTGTGTGTGTGTGTGTGTGTGTGTGTGTGTGTGTGTGTGTGTGTGAGAGAAGAGCTGAAATGCTGAGGCAGCATCTCTGTCTCTGAACACATGATTGATGAACTCCATCAGAGAAAGTGTGAAACACAAAGAGAGATTGTGGTAGTATACAAAGACCCGAGAGACAGTGATGGATGTAGTTTGTTGCTGGCTATTGTATGACACCATCAGATTTGTCATCTTGTTAGTGTTTAATGAATCAGTGTCTGTGCTGTATTTTTTGTGAACGTCTCACAGGCTCAAATGTGGCCTCCTCAGTGGTCTTCCGTTACCATACAACTATACTGTGTCTGACTAACTGTTAATATACAGTACCTGCTAAAAAAAGACATCTTAAACCAGCCTAAGGTGGTTTGCTGGTTTAATATGGTTTAGCTGGTCTACCAGCTTGACCAGCTGACAAGTGCTAAAAACTCCTAAAACCATTAAACTAGACCAGCTTGGTCAGCTGAGACAGGAAATTTCCTCAGAACAGCCTTAGATAGTTTACTGGTCCTAGCTGGTTTAAAACGTTTTTACTGTTCTACCAGTTCAACCAGCTTGACCATCTAACAAGTCTCCAAATATCTTCTAAAACCATCAAAATAGACCAGCTTGGCCGGCTAAGACAGGAAACCACCTTAGGCCAGCCTTAGATGGTTTACTGGTCTTATCTGGTTTAATATTTTTTTTACTGTTCTACTAGTTCTACCAGCTTGACCATCTTACAAGTGTCAAAAACTCTTCTAAAACCATCAGAATAGACCAGCTTGGCCGGCTAAGACAGGAAATCACCTCAGACCCGCCTTAGATAGTTTACTGGTCCTAGCTGGTTTAATATGTTTTTTTAATGTTCTACCAGTTCTACCAGCTTGACCAACTTACAAGTGTCCAAAACTCCTCTAACACCATCAAAATAGAAAAGCCTGGCCAGCTAAGACAGGAAACCACCTTAGACCAGCCTAAATGGTTTATGTGGTTTAGAAGGTCTCCCAGCGTGGCCAGGCTGGTCTTCAGTTGGTTTATCTGGCATCTCAATTAAAACAGCTGACAAGTTCCCAGAACTTCTCTAAAACCATTAACGTAGTCCCGCTTGGCCAGGCTGGGAGTCCAGCTAATCACCTTAGACTGGTTTAAGGTGCTTTTTTAGCAGGATTACCCTTCCATTTGTTGCAGCAGTTTACCCTACTGGGAAAAAAACCCATCTTAAGCCAGCTGGTTTGCTGTCATAGCTGGTTAAATATAGTATTGCTTGTCTCCCAGCCTCACCAGCTGACAAGTGCTCAAAACTCCTCTAAAACCATCAAAATAGACCAGCTTGGCCAGCTAAGACAAGAAATCACCTCAGACCAGCCTTAGATAGTTTACTGGTCCTAGCTGGTTTAATATGTTTTTTACTGTTCTACCAGTTCTACCAGCTTGACCAGCTTACAAGTGTCCAAAACTCCTCTAAAACCATCAAACTAGAAAAGCTTGGCTGGCTAAGACAGGAAACCACCTTAGGCCAGCCTAAATGGTTTATGTGGTTTAGAAGGTCTCCCAGCGTGGCCAGGCTGGTCTTCAGTTAGTTTATCTGGCATCTCAATTAAAACAGCTGACAAGTTCCCAAAACCTCTCTAAAACCATTAACATAGTCCCGCTTGGCCAGGCTGGGAGTCCAGCTAATCACCTTAGACTGGTTTAAGCTGCTTTTTAGCAGGGGTACCACTCCATTTGTTGCAGCAGTTTACCCTGCTGGGGAAAAAAAAACTAATCTTAAACCAGCTGGTTTGCTGTCATAGCTGGTTAAATATAGTATAGCTGGTCTCCCAGCCTGACCAGCTGACAAGTGATCAAAACTCCTCTAAAACCATCAAACTAGACCAGCATGGCCAACTAAGACAGGAATTCACCTCAGACCAGCCTAAGATGGTGTACTGCTCTTTTCAGGTTTAATATGGTTTTTACTGTTCTACCAGTCAGACCAGACCAGCCTAAAATGGTTTGCTGGTCTTAGTTGGTTTAAGTGGTTAAGAAGGTCTCCCACCGTGGCCAGGCTCGTCTTCAGTTGGTTTATCTGGTCTCCCAAGGAAACCAGCTGACAAGTTTCCAAAACTACTGGTCACCAAGCCTGGCTAAATTGGTCTGCTTTGGTGGATTTAGAGAGGTTTGGGCACTTATAAGATGGTCAGATTGGGAGACCAGCTGGCTGACCAGCTAAACCTCAGCTTGGCCAGACTGGGAGACCAGTTAAACCATAATAAACCAGTTAATACCAGCAAACCATCTTAGGCTAGTTAAGCAATTTTCCCACCAGCAAGCTGAACTGTTGCAACCAATAGAAGGGAATCCCTGCTAAAAAGCAGTGTAAACCAGTCTAAGGTGGCTAGCAGGTATCCCAGCCTGGCCAGGCTGGTCTAGTTTGATGGTTTTAGAGAAGTTTTGGGCACTTGTCAGCTGGTTTCCATGGGAGGCCAGATAAACCAACAGAAGACCAGCCTGGCCACACAGGCAGACCAGCTAAACCTAAAACTCAGCGAAGACCAATACAACATCTTAGGCTGGTCTAAGGTGGTTTCCTGTCTTAGTTGGCCAGTTTGGTCTAGTTTGATAGTTTTAGTTGTTGGGCACTTCAATCCAGGAGACCAGCTAGCAGACAAGCTAAACAGCAGCTTGGCCAGACTGGAAGACCAGCTACCCCAGCTAAGACCAGGGGTTTTGGGGCAATTGTCATCTTCTCAGGCTGGTACAACTAGTAGACCAGGATAAACATATTGAACCAGTCAAGACCAGTAAACCATCTAAGGCTGATCTGAGGACATTTCCTGTCTTAGCTGGCCATGCTAGTCTAGTTTGATGAAATTACCCATTGGTTGCAACATTTTATGCTGCTGGAATAAAAACCCATCCTGAACCAGCATGAGATGGTTTGATATTAGCTGGTTTTACTGGATTCCCAAGCTGGTGTTTAGATCCAACGGGCTCAAAACCTAGCGGGCATCCACCTGCTACAACAAGTGTGTTGGCTTGCTGTTAAATGTCTCTATCTTGACTGGAATTGCAGTGGAATTCCATCTGTAAAGTGGTCTGTTATGTCTTAAAAGTACACTAGCAGCGTGCAAGCTGTTGAGCATTGTGAAATTAGAGCTCTCTGATCACTCTCGAAACGCTCGCCTTTTCTAAAGCTGCCCGATTAAACTGTAACTCAACATTACTGACTACACTCGCTTAAGACAACCAATTAAACCTGATTTATGACCCTGGCGGACAATCTGAGCATTCTGGGAACTCTGGAGGAGGAGGGCAAAGAGATACTTTTACACTGCTGTTTTTAGCTGTTGTGAAGGTATTGAACAGAAGGTTGTGGGGTCAGATCTCAGCCTGAGAAGTTTGAGTGTGATTTATGACCGTTGTGACCTCTGATTGTATGTGGAGGGGGTTACAGTAGCCCTACTGAGTGTTTCTCGAAGGACAGAGGTTAAAAGTCAAGCTCTCCTTCAGTCTGGTGACAGATAATTGATAGGCTAAAATGAGCTTTGATATTATTTGAAAATGATTTTCCATGGATCTATTCCAATACCTAGTGAGCTGCCTTGCTGTCTAGTCTACATAGGCAGCTACTATCTAAGGCCACAACCACACTAATCCGTTTTCAGTTTCCTAACATCATAGTTTGCCAAATAATGCGGTAATAGTGAGCGTTTTCGCTCCATTTTCAGTGGAGGAAAACACTGTTCTAGTGTGGATGAGAAGTGTAAATATAGCGAAATCAATGTATTTTCAAATGAAAACATATTTGTGTGGAAGTGACCGAAGACAGTATCCTAACTGAAATGGAACTTCGTAAGGGGCAGTTCACATCGAACACATTTTTATTTTTGTATGCGCTGTTTTTTTTTTAATTTATTTTTTTATTGTTGTTTTATGTAAACATGCATTAGACAGACGGAACAGACTTTGTGTTGGGAGCGCACCTAATATGCTGCCTACATAGACAGCTGACTAGGTTTTGGAGCCCATTTGTGCAGAATAGTGTAGAATTCGTTGTTCAGACTTGCTTTGTTGTTGGCTACTAAATTACTGGTTACTTTGTAGTTGGCTTTTTAATTAGTAGCTGGTGTGTTAATGACTGGTGGCCTGCTGGTGTTTGTTGGTTTGTGAAGTCCAGGGGGAAATCTTTATGGTCCCTTTGGTCACTGTTTTTCTTTTCACCACACAAATAAATCTCTTTGAATAAATGGTTGAAATCTCACAAAACATCTTTTTCAGCTACTTTAAATTATTTTAATTACCTACTTTTTCAAACTCTTCCTAGGCCGTTTGTCTGATTCTCACAAAATGTGGTATGTGTCATCTAGAGATGCTCCAGACAAAAAGTCACTGACATTTTTTTTAGATATAATGGAGCTTAAAGGAATATTCCGGGTTCAATACATGTTAAGTTCAATGGACAGCATTTGTGGCATAATACTGACTACCAAAAAAATGTATGTTGACTTGTCCCAAAGGGGCCAATCCATAAACGTTAAAATACTCACTGTTCAAGACGTAAACAATATGCATGTAAACATGATTTTAGTGTAATAAAATCGCTTTACTAACCTTTTCTGTGAAGTTATTTTTTGTGGTAATCAACATTATGTCACAAATGCTGTTGATTGAGCTTAAATTGTATTGAACCCAGAATATTCCTTGAATCGTTCGAGCCTATGCATTTCCGGTGTGGCCCATTATGACTAATTTACCAATATATAGTAAGTACACTGTTCAAACTTCACAAAAATTGGTACACATGGACAATGGGATATTCCGAATAAACATGCCAAATTTCGTTAATTTCCGATGTTAGCTGGCGCTATAACTAAAGAAAAGATCTTAACTTTTGAAATAGGTGTTGGTATTTACCACGAATATAACTTTATCCTCATCAGAATCTGTTCTTTCGAAATTGCAAATTTTGTTCATTTTCACCACTTTTCCAAACTGCTCGGACTCTGATGATCGCCATTTGTGGCTATATCTTTTTAATACGTGTTTAAATTGTTTTTAATGCATGTTCGAAGAGTTAAAGTGCCAATGCAGGCAGTGCTGTTCTATGGCTTTTGTGAAATCTCAAAACAAATGGGTTCCTATTATTTTATAAAAATATTTAAGCATATTTAAGCAAATATCACAAAACAGTGTGGCCTTTGCTCTTGTTTTCAGTTGACTTTAGTTTAGTGCTTTTTCCACAATGTCAGTTGTGCTTCTGTATTTACATCACTGATGGGTGAGAGGTTGTAAATAAATGTCTTCTAATTTGATCGCAGTTAACACTGTCCTACTTCCTCTGAACTCAGTGAGCTGTTGCAGAGTTTGACGTCTGTTCCAGTTCTCTTGACACTCGGGAAAGAATTTCACGCATACATGTTACTCTCATAGCAGGCAGGTGATGTGTTTGCCAAGGTTTAATTTATGACAACTGAGAAAACGTGATAATTGTCGCCCTGTCTTGTGCTTTTGATGTATAGCCTTAATAACGTTTACTAGAGCAGTTTGTCTTGCTTGTGTCCTGAATTTGACCTAATTTAAGAATGAAGTCTGACTACATGCAGGTCACCGGTTCCTGTTTTACAGCTGTAAATGGCGGTGTGTTCAAAGATGGGCCTTTTAATTTGTTAACAACCATGTTTGTGTTTTTGTTTGAGACCTTTAAGCTGTCAGGAGGGGTCGTAAAACCAAGGCACACCCTGACAATAGGGCAATTTACATTCTGAACTCAATCTCATAAATGCCTCATACAAGGACAAATCATCCAGGCCATTTCAGTTCTAGTTTAGTTGTCTCCTTCAGTCATTTGCCCTCTTTCCAAAGTGTTCAAACTGGCTCTGTTCCAAAACCTACTGGCTCTGTCCACAATAATACATTTCTGTTTGAAAACAAATTGATTTGGATTATTCTTTCCATTCTCTTGTACAGGATACTTTGTTTTCCATTCTCTTAAACTTAATAATTTTCTAGAGATTTCAACTGAAAACATATTAGAATTTAGCCAAAATAAGATATCTTATCTAGATAGCCTAACTCGAGTCTGAAGAAATATAAAGACAAATTAATGGGTCTAAAATCTTGAAGATAAATAGTCCAGTCACTCATAGCAGTCATAGTGTGCATGCGCCAACTGCTTGTGAATGCGGGCATAGTCAAATGAAGTATAATTTGAAAGGCTAGCTTTCGACTGTATGCAGACGCTAAGCGTTTGCGTCAAAACCGAAGTATACATTGGGCTTAAGGCACATCGCATGTGTGATTTGCAGAGAAAATGCATTGTGACATGCTTTAGAACTTCCGTGTACAGTTGAATGCTAGCCTTTCAAAGTATACTTCATTTGACTTTGCATGCATACACCATGCACACTATGACTGCAATTAAATACTGGACTATTTATCGTCAAAAGTTTAGACCTATACATGTGTCTTTATGTTCCTTCAGACTGGAGTTATACAAATGCAAGTATCTCCTGACCTCCTCACACACGCACTCTTAATGTGCATATCTACTGTTGTTGTTTTTACCTTCGTCTCCTGTTATTTCTTCTTCTTCTTCTTGTTTAATGGCGATCAACTCTTTAGGAGCATTATCGCCACCTACTGTACTGGATGGCAAATTAAACTTGCATGGGTGATGAGTCTAAAGTTTAAAATCTGTATGGATGTTTCATACTCCTTCCCAATCCGTGGACCAATCAGAGCACATGCTCATGCTAGCGCTGCGTGTTCAGCTCCTCTAACATTCACAATTAGTTCTTCATGCTCCAGATTAAGTAGAGAATTTCCATCCACACATATTATATTCTGTATTTCCATCCACACATATTATATTCTACTCCTGTTATTTACCTGCGATTATGTCTTCTTCTAGCATTTCTTTGTGACAGCAACGGCTCAATTGTGATTATCGCCCCCTTGTGGATCCACTAATTCGTGCTAATAATTCCAGGTGCACGCGCAGTCTGTGCATTCAAAACGCGTGGTTACAAAAATCGTGCTGCACACGTTCAGTGCTCAAAGACTCTGCTGATGATGAGATTTACGTCATGCGTCTTGTACGCGAATGCTCAGCATCTGACCGAAGTATACTTTGGGCTTAAGCCTATGTAGATCATAGAAACCACTGGCGCCAATGGCCTCTACGATCAACTTACGATACTTTTGGGAAACGCAGCCATATTAAGTTGTCTCCTTCAGTTGTTTAGTTGTTTAGCAGTGTTGTGGAGTAGTTAAATAAAAGTAGCAATGCTACTAACTTCACAGCATTTTCAGTAGCGTAATAGTAGTTCAGCTGTTTTCAAGATACATTTGTCACATTGTATTGCGGACATAGTAATGGTACCAAGGGAGTAAACAAACACACTCACCTAAAGGGTCCTCTCTCTCTCATGTAGTGCTGGAAAAACCAAATCATTCCTCAGATAGCACACAGGCATCTCCGAGATGTCTGTTTTAGATCTTTGCATCTGGAAAGCATCACAATCTAAGTAAAATCTGCTAAACATCTTAAAAAGATCAGATTTATAATTATTCTAAATCATAAACGTCTTAAAGTGGTCTTATTGACATCTCATTGTATAGCCTAACCCTTGCAAAAATTAACCATGGATTTACTATAGTAATATTATAGTAACCATGACTGCAGTAACCGTGGTTAACTTTGTGGTTACTATAGTTTTACTACAAATACCATGGTTAAACTATGGTTAATGTTTGTATGGGTATGTCACCTGAAATATATAACAGGTGATTATTATTGAAACTGATTGCAGAATAACAGCATGTGATTGTTATATATCTAAAATATTGTCTTCTTTAAATAGTTTCACTGTAGTTTTCTTAGTAGCTTGTAGTGTTTTAAAAGAGTAGCTTGACTGTAGTTTAACTACTTTAAGTTATGAGTAGCTGTTCTAAGCAATCGGACTTTTCAATCCAAGAAACTGGATGATAAAACGGGCATAAAAAATACCACAGACTTGCATTGAAGGAGGGACACGAGAAATATATGACTATCAGTCTATGACTGATCTCTAGTTTCAGTCTATGTCTTTCTAAAAAGGGAATTTGTGGAAGTGTAGCAGTGTTTATTCACTCTAAACGCTTATTTACAATCAGCTAAGCCATTTTTAGGAGGAAATGCTTGATACACAAATCAGACACATGCATTTGTTGTGAGCTCAGAGGAGGGAGAAGATTAAATGAATTAGACTGTAGAGTAAGTGTTCTGATCTGAGCTCAGTGTCTAATGCCTTTTATTTAGTGTGTAAACACTAAGCTGCTAATACTGTTAGTCGAGGACGAGATTTACTGTCAGAAACAGCTGCCTCCTCGAGCGCTCGACTATATGGTAATGAAATACGTTAGTTTATGCACGTAGAGCTAAACTTCCCAAGCTGCTTTTCCTCATGAAATAAGAGTTTGATTATACTACGTAGAATAAAATATAAAATTAATGTCATTCTTGTGCTCAAAAACAGTTTCTGCTAGTCTGCTTTTTGATGACTGTGTTGTTCATCATGGGTCTCCATGTGATGAATGGATGATGTAGACGTGTAGATTGATGGGTGGATGAATAGTGACCAACAGAAAGTCAAGCTCAGACAAGTAGAATAAACAGCAGAAAGCAATTACCCTCTGAATTACACTGACATTTACAAACACACACACACACATACACACACACATCAAGGGGCGACTCAACACAGTACCAGTTTTGTTTTTCGTACAAATTAAAATGAAACTAAATGAATAAAATCAAACATTTAAATTTATTAATATGACCATGAACTGTATATGCCAAACAACATGCAAAATTAGTAACAAGTCTTGAAAACTATGACTTCATAACTTATTTCTGCTATACTTTCAGATGTTTATTTTATTGTTTAAGCCTTTTAAAAAGCCTTTTAGAATTTTAAAATATGTAAATCCATTTTAAAAATATTAAATATTAAAAACTATGATTTTGAAAATATTTAAATCCATTATAAAAAATAAAATGTTAAAAACTATGATTTAAAAAATATAAAAATTGACTATAAAAAATATTACATTTTAAAAATTATGATATTTTAAATATTTAAATCCATTACAAAAAATATAAAATTTTAAAATATGATTTTTAAGATATAAATATCTATTATAAAAAAAATGACACTTTAAAAACAGAATTTTAAAAGGGATTTTATAAACATTATTATATTTTAAAAACTAGAGAGAAATAAACAAACCATTTCAGTTTATTTGAGAAAATGGTAAAAAAGAAAATTCCCCACACAATTTGTTTGTAAACAAATTAAATGAAATAGCAAGTTGTCATTTTTATTTGTATAGCACTTTTCACAACACACATCGGTTCAAAGCAGCTTTATAGAAAATCATGCTTTAACAGAAAATGCAGCTATAAAGTCTTAGAGTGATCATTGTGTAATTTGATTAAATATGATTGTAAATTGTGTATACAAATAAATAATTAAATAATGAAATCATAATTGTATTTATAACCCCAGTGATCAAGCCGAAGGCGACTGTGGCAAGGAAAACAAAACTCCATAAGATGTTGGTTAATGGAGTAAAATAATCTTGGGAGAAACCAGGCTCACTGTGGGGGCCAGTTCCCCTCTGGCTAACACCATGAATATAATGCCAATTTTAGTTATTTATGTGCAGTGCGAGTCATGGTTTAAAATTAGTAAACTAAGTAAGTGTTAAGGGTCAGTGTTTAAACAAAGATTTTGTATGAACTGTAAGATTAATGACCAATGTCTTTGAAGTCCATCCTGGATTAACTGCAGAAGTTCACATAGATGCATTGTCCTTTGTTAGTTGGCCAATGAAGGCTTTTGTTGGCAAATAATTGATAGTCTATGTATTCCATTTCAAGAGTGTAGTCCATCATTAGACCAAGGTGATGCAGGCAGAGATCAGTGAGGTGCATCGCAGTTCAACCAGCAGGTAATTTTGGTGAGGTCTATAATAAATCCAAGGTTCAGGCAATGGCATATGAAGTATTCCATGTTTTATGATTGGAGTTGACATCAGTTCATCCCCTGAAGTCCATCGTAATAGACTGAAGTTATGTCTGGTTGGCACCAGCTGCATTTAGCTGTCCTCACTCAGAGACATATAGCAGTGGAGTCCGACACCAAGTAGGAACAGATGTGGATCTGGCCGGCTCTGCTAACCTCGGGATATGAGAGAGGGAAACAAATAGTATAATATTAGCCTAGATGCCATTACATTTTTTTGCAAAGTTATAGAGCATTATAAATGTTTCTGATAAATGTTTCTGGTTCCGGCAGACCTAACTAAACCAGCCTAATTGTGAGTTGATGAATAAATTAGGTGTATGCCTGGCTAGTCTTTAGTCTAGACTTAAACTGACTGAATGTGTCTGCGTCCCGAACGGTGTTAGGGAGACTATTCCATAGTTTAGGAGCCAAATTAGAAAATGATCTACCTCAGGGGGCCTGGGTAGCTCCATGAGTAAAGACGCTGACTACCACCCCTGGAGTTCACGAGTTCAAATAACAGGGTGTGCTGAGTGACTCCAGCCAGGTCTCCTAAGCAAACAAATTGGCCCAGTTGCTAGGGAGGGTAGAGTCACATGGGGTAACCTCCATGTGGTTGCTATAATGTGGTTTGCTCTCAGTGGTGCACATGGTGAGTTGTGCATGGATGCCGCGGTGGATGGCATGAAGCCTCCACACGTGCTACATCTCCGCGGGAACGCTCAACAAGCCACATGATAAGATGCGTGGATTGACGGTCTCAGACGTGGAGGCAACTGAGATTCGTCCTCCGCCACCCGGATTGAGGCGAGTCACTACGCCACCATGAGGACTTAGAGTGCACTGGGAATTGGGCATTCCAAATTGGGGAGAAAAAAAAGAAAAGAAAATGATCTACCTCCTTTTGTGGATTTTGATATTCTAGGAACTATTAACAGGCCAGAATTTTGCAATCATAATGAGCGTGATGGAATATAGCGTGTCAGAAAGTCACTTAAGTACTGCGAGACCATTCAAAGCTTTGTATGTAGTTAACAAAATTTTAAAGTTAATGCGAAGTTTAACAGGTAGCTTTTACGACGAGGAGGGCGTGGCTGGGCCGTGATAATGCATGGCCGGCACTGAATCAGCTGGTCAGCGGGACAATGAGATAAAGGGGAGCCAGAGGCGCCAGTTCGAGAGAGAGAGAGACACATGCAGCCGCGTTGCATGTGTATCTGTGTTTATATTTGTTTTATGTTGAGTTTCTTATTAAACTTTATGTTTACTGTTCAGCCGGTTCTCGCCTCCTCCTTGCCCATCCTTGAACTGTTACAGTGGTGCCGAAGCCAGGAGGAGGAAGGATGCGCTGTCGGGGAGTCCTCGCCACTGCCATCCGCCATTGGACAGAATGGTCGCTGCTGGCCGGTGAGAGCCGGAGGAACCGCTGCCATACGGCGAAGAAGGGGAGGAGCAGTTCCGTCCGCCAGGGGCCGGAGGACTCGCTGCCGTCCACCAGGGGAGGAGTGAGCTGGCATCCGCCAGAGGGCGGAGGTTTACCGACTTTTTGTTGCCGCAAAAAGTTCCAACCGAATCAGTCCAATTTGGCAAACTGGTTCAAATGGTTAACTAAAAAGAACCACTTCAAAAGAACAATTTGTTCATGAACCGGACATCACTAATTTACTGTGAGATCACTTTCCAACTGTTTATATTAGACTAAGTGAGAAGAACCTTTTTCCACTTCAAAGAACATAGTAAATATAGCAAAACTTTTGTGCTATAGTAAGGTTCCATGGATTTACTTCACGAAACCACAGACCCTGACAAAGTACAATTTAAGAACTTTTCATTTTAAGATTAAACTTGCCATAGACTGTTTCAGGCCTTAGAGTCACTATAACGGGGAGGTGAACAGCCCTAAATCACCTCTCTAATTCAACAACACGTGAGACATTGCGTTGTTCCGTCAGGTTATATACATAATTTAAGTGCTATTATGTAGCTGAAGACTGCAGAACAGGAGAGGAAACCATCTATGAGTGCTTTTATTCTGTAAATACACTCACAGAGAGAGAGAGAGAGAGAACATAAATCTACCGACAGTATCTCTGTATCATTTCCTTGTGTCGACCTTGGCAAATGTGCAGACGCAGTCGAGAGAATAGGACAATTGTATGTGTGTGTGTGTGTGTATGTGTGATTGAGTAGCTCTGTGATGTATGACCAGTCAAGTCTTGGTATGTCTGTGCATTTAGGGAAGTTTTATAGAACATTCTTTAAAGTCCACATGAAACTCTGTTCATAACCCATTTAACTTCCTTAATCTGACATATTTACAAATGAAACAAGATATTCAATGAGAAACAATGTAGTGCAGACTTGATTTTATTGGCCGAAACTACATGCTCTACTCAAGTACATGAACGCAGATGCTTCTAGCTACACAAGCTCGATTTTGTGCATTGTTGCTTTCCAAAATGTGTGTATCCTTAACGTTGCCACAAGGGACGCTACAGCCGACATTAGTTTGACTGTTCACTTCTACGGTGAGTTCTTTCTTTCAAATGTCATGGCGGAGCAACAGTTTGAAGAGATATTTAAGTCAATATGTTTATCCTCCTGAGACCTGAGCGTGACTGCTGTGTGCATATTCCATTTCCCTTTTTGATTTGTAATTAGCAAAAAATAAAATTAAAAAAAAATTAAAAATCTAGAGTAAATAGTTTCCTAAAAATTGATGTCCACTTATGTGGACAGAGGGACTAAGTTGTAAAATTTGAAATAATATCAAGCTATAGAAAGCCAGATATTTATGTTTTCAGGTGTGTTGGTTGTTCATGTTTTTGAGACGTTACAGACATAACATAAGAAATTAGCATAATCAATTTCTGATTCAAAGTAATCAACCAATCACTGCCTACCATGTTAAAATAAATTATACATCATCTGCAGCCTGAAACTGAACTTTTGATCAGATTTTAGGAGTGAATGCACTTAACTGCATAGAGAGCTATAGGATGCTCCCTTGCTCCCTATTTAGTGAATGACTTAACCTCCAGTGTGCTGTCTGTCTGCGCTGGTCTGAAATGCACCTTATTTTATTGTCATATGATTCGGTGAGCCAGATATTTAACCCTTCAATGACAGTCTAGAGTCTTGTGAACAGTATTCAGTCTGTTTAAATGTATTTCATTTATGTGTTGCGTATAGCGAAGCCAAAATAAAACGTCCACGCATGTGGACGTGGGGACGCATGAGGTTAATGGCACAAACTTTTGAGTATTGAGGTTTGTTACCGCCACAGTAACACAAGAACGCACGTTAAGCACGTTCAACCGGACCCGGCCTAAGAAACATTCGGGTCAAGGTTTGGCTGGTTAACATAGTCCAGTTAGCCCCTCAGGGTTGGTATCGTAACGACAACATTTTCGGGCAAAAAGCATCTTTCTCTATTGATTGGCATTCAAACATATTTCATAATAATATTTATACATAAACATAATTATAATTTGTTATATTAGAGCAAATGTTTTGCAAGTAACATATTTTTTAGGGCTCTTTTGAGATTTACAGTCTTCAGACTGTGTTAATCTCGTCAATGAAATTCCTGACAAAAATGTTCATTGACGAAGGGTATTGTCAACGATAACGAAGACAAAAAGATGCATCATGATGCATCATAATCGAGCTCGTCAGAATGTGTAATTTGTGTTGTGAATACACCATTTCCTTAAAAACGCGCTACTCATAACGCAATATCCTAAACTGTCTAAACGTGAAGAATTCACAACAGAGTCACTTCTAAAAGTAATGAATACTTCAGTATATTCTTTCACGAGCTGAGTTTTTCAGGACAGTTGTCTCATGTTATTTAATCTTATTAAACATATTTATCTTTAAATTATTTTTTATTTAATTTTTTTCCTCTCCTATTCTCCCCAATTTGGAATGCCCAATTCCCAATGCGCTCTAACTCCTCGTGGTGGCGTAGTGACTCGCCTCAATCCGGGTGGCGGAGGACGAATCTCAGTTGCCTCCGCATCTGAGACCGTCAACCCGCGCATCTTATCACGTGGCTTGTTGAGCGCGTTACCGCGGAGACCTAGTGCGTGTGGAGGCTCACGCTATTCTCCGCGGCATACATGCACATCTCACCACACGCCCCACCAAAAGCGAGAACCACATTATAGCGACCATGAGGAGGTTACCCCATGTGACTCTACTCTCCCTAGCAACCGGGCCAATTGGTTGCTTAGGAAGCATGACTGGAGTCACTCAGCACACCCTGGATTCACACTCGCGACTCCAGGTGTGGTAGTCAGCGTCAATACTCGCTGAGCTACGCAGGCCCCATCTTTAAATAATTGTTAATGATTTTCAAAATATTTGTTAAATGTTTGGTCTGTTACAGCTTGATACATGTTTCTGTCATTTTGCACATTATCACCAACTAAAATGTTATTTTTTGTAGACTAAAATGAATTTAGTCAGAATAAAGTTGACTAAAATTGATGAATATGACAAGGTGAAATATTAGCTATATTTAAAGGACATTTGTGTCAAAAGACTAAATGTAACAAAGTTTCCTCACTGATGTACGATTATAACATCTCATACAACTATAAACACAAAAGCACTTTGATCTGGGTCATGATATAACTTTAGACGTTTGCCAGACATGCATTTATAAACATGAAATAATATAAACAGATGGACATGTATGTTTGATTTATATCAGCCTGAAAGGAAACACAAATTGGCATGGACAATTACTGCTGATAACACACACACTCGGACATTAATACTGCTCCAGAACACGGGTCATTTATGCTACTAACCATGCATACGGTCTGCGTCCTTGTAAGTGTGTGTGTGTCACTTTGTGCAGGAATAGTGGAAACTGTGAGGTAAATTTCCCCTGTATGATTCACGTTAGAGGATGCGGTCTGTCTCTGCTGTTGCGATAAGAATTTAATTCCTGTTTTGCTTCATATCAAAACGCTAAACCAAATGGGACTCTTGCGGTGATTTATTACTCCAGTGTTTTTAACCTTGACTCATAAACTGTTTGTTGCAGCCTATCCCAGAGATCCAGAAGGTTTTTTTTAGGTTAACTGGAAGTTCTGTCCATGTAAACAAGTGATGTAAACCTTAAAACACAGTCCCAGAGTATACATTTTAAAGTGCCTTAAACTGGTGGGTCACGATCCATAAATAGGTGGCAGATCTGTACTGATATGCAAAATAACCATATAATTGTACATAGAGAGGATAGCAAAATAAACAGGCTTATTAACTTTAAAACGGAGGAGAAAGCACTTCCCATATCTTTTGTGACTGACATCAAATGCTGTGTATCCAATCAAACTCTACAGTGTTTTGGCACAAATTTATCGATAACTTGTAACTTGGTTGAAGCAAGCCAAATTAGACAGATGCTAACATGGCAAACCTCAAAAACAACAAAAAACAAAACTATGCAAGGTAAAATAATTAAATAATTAAAATACAGCACAGATGTTAAATATGGGTTCAGTTGCTGGATAAAAATGGTTTTATGCAAAAACATCAAAATTCAAGAGACCATTTAGAAACCAAAATGGTAAATTTTCCTTTTCAGCATATTTCTTGTAAATAATTTTACATATTTTTGGGCCTTTGCAGTTCATGGTAATGTGAATAAATGTCACTGTTTAATTTAAAGGACATTTTTGTTCACTTTTGTACGCTAAATTTTTGTTACTGTGTTGGGTCACCATTTGATATCCACAGTAGCAGATTTAGGCATGGGCGACATGTGCAGTTGCCCAGGGTGGCATCTTGCGGGGTGGTGGCACGAGGCACCCACACAGACAACCCCCCCCCCAGGTCAACAACTTTGGGGGTGTGTTGAAGAGGGATTCGCCTAGGGCACCCTACAAGCTAGAACCACCACTGGATATCCATAAAATCTGGGTTCTAAGGCAAAACCGGTGGAAAATCTCTGGTATAATGATTCAGTCATCTCATGATTCGATGCTGCAACAATACTTTAAACAACACCTGAGTAAAAAAAAAAAAAAGAATTACTTCTAAAACATTTGCAAGCCATTCCTTTACTAGTAAATCTTTAAAAGTGCTGTTCACTGAAGTGCAATATTATCCATCAGGGATGAACTGGGACTAAAAATGAGTGACATCAGTATAGAAATTGTCATAATTCTGCTTAGCTGAAAATACAGAATTATGTTGTTTTAAATTAGTATTGTCACTGATTAGATCTAAAACATTTAATGGAAGTGTATGCTTATTCTGTAAAATAATGTACATGTACAGTAGGTAGTGTTGGAATTGAGGGGGGCTGGGGGTTCCGGGACCTCCCATAGGGGAAGGGTCACTCTTACACTTTCAATGTTGCATCTTACATGATGACAGGAAAGCAACTAAAATGCTATAAAACCTACAGACTTTGACCTCTAAGACAACAGTATGATATCCACAATTAATTGCATTAAAACCGAAATCACGATATGGTGCTGTGTGATTACTAAACCGCAAAAGACTGCTTTCAACGCTTACGTTAGAGTGAAACAAGTATGTGGCTTATGCTGATCATAGATGCAGATCATATCATAGTTCTCATTGCAATTTGTCAAAATGACCTCTTCGCAAATGTTGGCTATAAATACAGTACGTTTGAATCACGTCACATATCGAATCACTAGTCAGCGATCTATCTGAATCCTCATGATAAACGAGCAACGGAGGTTTGTGCTTCTCCCTTTGAATTCTATATGAATTAATATGTGACATCTGTTACACATTGTTATTGTTATTTGGAGCAATAATGCACAAGGCCTACGTCAATTACGGCCTCAGTTATTCAAACTTTGTGTTGGTTAAAATAGAGAGAATTTGATCAAATTGACTCTGTCCAGTGCTCTGGTTGTGCCAAGGGAAAACATCCTGGTTACTTTCGTAACCTCCATTCCCTGATGGAGGGAACGAGACGTTGTGTCGATGTAGCTCTTGGGAGCCCCAAACACCTCTGCTTTTTGAAAAAAGGCCAATGTGAATTGGTGAGTGGAATTTGCATGCCACTCCCCTGGACATACAGGTATAAAAGGAGCTGGTATGCAACCACTCATTAAGGTTTTGTGCTGAGGAGCCGAGACAAGGTCCGGCCATTTCAGCGGGTAGCTCAGTGTTATGGCAAGAGGGACACAACGTCTCGTTCCCTCCATCAGGGAACGGAGGTTACGAAAGTAACCAGGACGTTCCCTATCTGTCACTCACTCGACGTTGTGTCGATGTAGTGACACTAGGGGTCCCTATACAAAATGCCACAACTAGCTGAACTGTGTTACATGGACTGGCGGTGCGAGACGGGCAGACCGCTGTGTGCCTCGTGGCCAGTGCACCGGATTCAACCTCCTAGCACCTCTCAGGAACCTGATGATCAAGTCGTGCTTCCCCAAATACTTACCATCCACTGTATCGTGATGTGCCGAAATGGCGGCTACATACACCTTCAAGGTGGAGGGGGACAGCCAACCCTCCAGCCTCTCCTGCAGGAAGGAAAGCACCGAACCGACTGCGCATCTCTGGGGGTCTTCGCGTCGGGAAGAACACCACTTAGCAAACAGACGGCACTTCAAGGCTTACAGGCGCCTCGTAGAGGGAGCCCTAGCCTGAGTGATCATGTCTACCACCACGGGTGGTAGGCCACTTAGGTCTTCCGCATCCCATCCAAGGGCCAGACGTGGAGATTCCAGAGGTCTGGTCGCGGGTGCCAGATGGTGCCCCATCCCTGAGAAAGAAGGTCCTTCCTCAGGGGAATTCACCGGGGCTGTCGCGAGGAACGTGAGGTCTGAGAACCACGTCTGGGTGGGCCAGTAGGGTGCTACTAGGATGACCTGCTCCTCATCCTCCCTGACCCTCACTGGGGGAAACGCATATTTGCGTAATCCCAGGGGCCAGCTGTGTGCAAGTGCGTCTATACCGAGGGGTTCCTCGGTCAGGGTGTACCAAATCGGGTAGTGGGAGGATTCCCGGGAAGCAAACAGGTCTACCTGTGCTTGACCGAATTGACTCCAAATCAGCTGGACCACCTGGGGGTGGAGTCTCCACTCTCCCCTGAGCGTAGCCTGTCGTGACAGCGCGTCCACTGCGGTGTTGAGGTCGCCCGGGATATGAGTGGCTCACAGTGACTTGAGGCGTTGCTGACTCCAGAGGATGAGACGATGGGCGAGTTGTGACATGCAATGGGAGTGTAGACCACCTTGACGGTTGATGTACGCTACCGTCGCAGTGTTGTCCGTCCGGACTAACACGTGCCTGCCCTGGATCAATGGCCGGAACCTCCGCAGGGCAAGCAGTACTGCCAACAACTCGAGGCAGTTGATGTGCCAAAGCCGCCGCGGGCCATCATAACCACGATGTGCCTGGAGACCTGCTCTAGGGGAACCCCTGTCCGTAGAAATGCAAGGTCAGTCCAAGGGCTGAAGAGGCGGTGACAGATCGACGTGACAACCACGCAATGTGTCCCGCAGCGCCATGCCCATCTCGGGACTCAAGTCTGAAGCCAGTGCTGAAGCAGTCTCATATGCAGCAACCCGAGCGGTATGGCCACTGCTGAGGATGCCATATGCCCCAGGAGCCTCTGAAAATGTTTCAGTGGAACCGCTGTCCTCCGTCTGAATGCCTTCAGACAGTTCAGCACCAACTGTGCACACTCGTTCGTGAGGCATGCCGTCATTGAGACTGAGTCCAACTCCAACCCAAGAAAAGAGATGCTCTGAACTGGGGAGAGCTTGCTCTTTTCCCAGTTGACCCGAAGCCCCAGCTGGCTGAGGTGCATGAGCACCAGGTCCCTGTGATGATTACCTGCGCACACAACACATTCCGAGAGTGAGCTAGGATTAACCAGTCATCGAGATAGTTGAGAATGCGGACGCCCTCTGCGAGCTATGTGAAGATGCGAGGGGACAAGGACAGGCCGAATGGGGAGGACCTCGTACTGGCACACACAGCCCTCGAAAGAAAACTGCAGGAAGGGTCTGTGTCAAGGTAAAACCGAGACGTGGAAGTACGTGTCCTTCAGGTCTACCGCCGCGAACCAATCTTGATGCCGGATGCTCGCTAGAATGCATTTTTGCATCAGCATCTTGAATGGGAGTCTGTGCAAAGCCTGGTTCAGTACTCGCAGGTCCAAGATTGGCCGCAACCCACCGCCTTTCTTCGGTATGATGAAGTAGGAGCTGTAAAACCCCTTCTTCATCTTGGCCGGAGGGACAGGCTCTATCGCACCCTTCTGTAGAAGGGTAGCGATCTCCACACGCAAGGTAGCGCCATTCTTCACCAAGGTGAAGCGGACGCCGTTGAACCTGGGCGGGTGCCTGGTGAACTGAATCGCATAGCCAACTCAGACGGTCCAGGTCAGCCATCACAACGGGTTGGGAAGCATAAGCCACGTGTCCAAGCTCCGGGCGAGGGGGACCAAGGGGACAATCTCGGACGTACCGGCGGGTGGGGCCTCGTGGCGGGGCAGAGCCTGAGGCGCCACGTCGAGAGGGCTCGAGCCCCATGGCCATGCTGAGTCCAGGGACATCGAAGCACTTACCTGGCTCCTGATACCCACCGTAGAATCGGCCGGGGAGGGAGAAGGAGGAATATCGTCCCCGCAGTCTGTTGGAACCAACCTGGTGTGGTTTGTGCCACAGCTGGGTGCACAGGGGAGGGGGGCTGCCCCTGGAGCGCCATACCTGCCATAAAAGAACGGTGGCCGGTGGTCGTGATAACGACGGCCGTGAGCACCGGATATGTGACCCATATACCCCCTTCGGGCATGCGGAGAATCAACGAAAAGGCAAAGGATTCTCCTCCCGGCCCTCCACCAGGGGATGGAGTGGTCTGCTTACCATCTCTAGGCCTGCAGCAGGTCTCCACGTGCCTGGGTCTCCCATATCAGGAGCACTTCGAAGCCTTCCTCGGGTTCTTGGTGGCCGGCTGTGAGACGGGTGGTGTCTGCTTCCTGTGGGTGGCTCATTTCCGGGGCCAGGCTGCGGGGGCAGGCTGCAGCAGAGCTGGTGTTGTTGCGGCAGGAGGATGCCCTTGGCAACGAGCAGACGGGGTGTGAGGTCTTGAACTGCGCCGATGCAGGATGTGCTGAATAGCCTCCGTCTGCTGTTTCAACGCTGAGAACTGCTGGGCGAAGTCCTCTACGGTGTCACTGAACAGGCTGACCTGGGAGGCGGGGGCGTCAAGGAACCGTACCTTGTCAGCTTCCCACATCTTGACCAAGTTGAGCCATAGGTGGTGCTCCAGGACCACCAGGGTGGACATCGCCTGCCCGAGAGTCCTGCATCAATCCCGGGTCAGAACTACCCTCGTGCAGTTCTCTTAGTGCCTTGGCTTGGTGCACTTGCAGGAAGAGCCATGGCGTGCAGGGCAGAGGCGGCCTGTACAGTGGCACCGCAGGCCTTAGTCTCCAGAGATGACGTAACCCTACAGGTGCTGGACGGGGGTCCCAGGCGGCCCCGCCAGGTGGTGGCGTTTTGCGGGCACAGGTGCACTGCAACTGCCTTATCCACCTAGGGAATTGCCGAGTACCCCCTGGCAGCCCCACCATCGAGGGTAGTGAGAGTGGAGGAGCTCAGAGATCGGGTCCGGGCAGTGAAAGGTGCATGCCATGACCTCGTGGGCTCCTCATGCACCTCCAGGAAGAAAGGGACCAGATCGGGGCACGGCCGTGAGTGACGCTCCGGGCCCAGGAACTAATCATCAGGCTGCGAGGGTTTGGGGGGTGGTGGAGGGTTCCACTTCAGCCCGACACATGCAACTGCCCGGGAAAGCATGGCTGCCAGCTGCGTGTCAGGCTGCGACTGGGCGACCGCACCCGAAGGTGGCAGCCAATCGAGTCCTCAGCATCAGACTGGACAGCCTGCTCTCCAATGCTGCAATCGAGAGCTCATCCACTTCGCGAGTGCCGAAACGAGACTGCAAACTCTCCCTGAGACGAGCTGGCAGTCTCATCCCAGCGGGGCAAATCTGAATGAGTGATTGCATACCAGCTCCTTTTATACCCGTATGTCCATGGGAGTGGCATGCAAATTCCACTCGCCAATTCCCATTGGCCTTTTTTCAAAAATCAGAGGTGTTTGGGGCTCCCAAGAGTGACCCCTAGTGTCACTACATCGACACAACGTCGAGTGAGTGACAGATAGGGAACATGGTGTGCAAGACCGCTGGCAACCATTGCATTAATTTCTTTTTAACTCTAAATTACATTTTAGCCATAATAGACTTAATTATGTAGGCCTGTTAATGTATACAAATATTAGGCTTAAAATATAGTGATGAAATCTGAAATTTGTTCATGATTCGATTTGATCATTTTGGAACGATTCATAATTATTTTTCAAAAGATGCTCAAGACAAAAATGTAAATGAAGTGACAATTTGCCCTATTCTGGAATACAAAAATGCATCTGGTTGTAGGTCTACATTCACTGGATCAAAAAACTAATTTGGATGAGAAAGAAATGCGTGCATTGTGTGAACACAAGAACATACATCAATAAGAAGTTTCTAAATATTCACTGAACATTCTTTGCATTTAGGGAGTAGGTACAGGGAGCTTTGGTTTATGTGTGACTGTGAATAAAAACAAAAATAACACTGATGTTACAGAAATTTTTGAGCCAATATGAATAAAGAATAATATGACTTGATACAAACTAACAAACAGATGGTAAGTAGACCATTGATCATATAGACACTTGCATATCATCTGATGGGAACATTTAGCTACTGAAACAATAATTAAAATGTTAAAAATATCTTTAATGAATACATGCAGATAAGTCTCAACTTCAAATCAAGAAAGGTCACATAATTATGTAAACTTAATGACGAATATGTATAACATGTAAAGAACAAATAATTCAAGAGTAAAGATGCACAGCACCTTTCCAAGTGTGTTCTCCAAATATTCCAAAATATGCATATTATAGTATATTTTATTTGGCTAAAATGGATGCACACACAGTTATGAAAAATGACTCAGAAAGCTGCACTAAGTAGCAAATACTCTTAATTTAAAGTGCACGCTTGTTTTCCACAGACTCCTCGTCTGTTGCTAGAGCGCACATGTAATCTGAGACGGCCTCTGTTACATTATAATCAATTATTATATTCAGTAATTGATGTATTGAAATTTTCATCTTCACATCAATGGACCCCTACTAAAAGTGTAATTTCATTTGGGTGTGCAAGCAAACGTTTTGGGTGGCATTGTTTAGCTACGCCACTGTTTATGTCGCGATTAATTTTTCATAGCCACGATGCATGTCGTGGTATTTTTGTATCGCGATACATCGCTATACTGTACAGCTCTACTGGTCTATACACTAAACTATAAATCTGTCACTCTCTGCACATATGCCTTGCTTTATTAATAACCTGAAATGAACCATGTGTGCCAAGTTCATGAACAACTGGTTTTATTCCAGAGTGTGAAAGTAAGACGAAGAGAGAACAAAAAAAGAGAGTGACTGCAGCTGTTTGTGAAGGACAGTGATGTAGTGTTTCAGCCGACAGCTATGGCACTCATCTGTAAAAAAGTTTTATGAGATGCAAACGCTTCCCGGAGTCTTATTTGAAAAGCTGAAGGAGAGGTCACATGGTTACACTCACCCAGCAGCAGAATACGGTTGTCAGTCCTGTTTTAGAGTGTTAAATACTGTTCAGTTTATACACAGTTTGGTTATAAACAATAGCTGAAGCCGCATTTTATAACCAAACTGACTACTTTAAAGGGAAATGCGACAAATGCAACAATTTCAACATAGCATGACTGGTAATAATTATTTTATACACCAAACAATTTCAGATAGATACAATACAGGCATCAAATTTTAGCTAGCCTCCTATCCAACACTTTACTTTAAGAAAAGAAATGTCTGTGAACAAGTTTGTTTACTTATTCCATATTTATGCTCCATAATTACTTTTGCATTTTGAGTAAATGTATCTTGTTTTAAGGATGTTGTTCAGATATTTAAACTGGAAAACAAAACAAAATACTAAGTTAACCCTTTAAGCCCTGAGGGTGTTTTTAAAGATCTCCTGTTTCAGTGGCATACCCAAAATTAAAGGCTTATTAAAACAAGGAGGGTCGAGTGTTTGGTATCATTGTAAAGAAAACTTTTCCAGTTTTTTAATGATATAGATTATGATATATTCAGAGACTCTCAGCCTAAGAAACTGCTGAAAAATCAAAAATTTTGCTTTTTTTCTTATTTGACATTATATATCTCTGGGTGTAAATAAGGTGGCTCCAAAAAACTGTTATTGTTTTATTCCCAATTTTGTAAACTGTATCTGAATTTTTTTTTGTGTTGATATGACAAAAATATCAAAAGTTATAGCATTACAAATATAATCCAAAAACGTCTCAATGTGTCCAAAAGCCTCTTCAAACAAATAAAACATAATAATTGTTCATAAGAACTAATTACACATGCAAACACAACAATGACTAAAGGTTTGCATAGCATGCAGACATGATTTTAGTAATGAGATTTCACAGAATGAGTTTCATTCTGTGTCATTTGAGTCATCATTGAGTCTGTGTCATGTATTTGGCGCCATCTCCTGGTGGCCATATGTAACATTGTGCTTCATGTGGATTATCTAATGATCTATGCATCCGATTACCTTGTGTGTGGACTCGTTTGAAAGACAATCAACTCCTTTAAGTAATGGTATGTGATATGTTTATGTTCGGTTTATTTTTCATGAAGTTATAAGCAAAAATTCGGCATATAAGCAACACCAACATTAATGTCCAAGACATTTACTTAGCTATTACTTGCTATATTTTTGTCTACGAGTAAAACAACATATAACACGTGGTTATTTGATCAGTTTGAAGGTTTTAATTATTGCAATAATATGACAGTTTTTCAATATAAAATGGAACACTTCTAATTTGTCTGCAAATTTCAAAACACTTGTTCAGTTTTGGTCATAATGCCTGCATGCATTGGAAAGGAGAGCTTCTAAACTTTGAAACGATACCTAATTTGTGTTGTTCAAAACTGTAGTTGTTAATACACTGATGAACCAAACATTATGACCACCTGCCTAATATGCTGTTGGTCCTCCGCGTGCTGCCAAAACAGCGCTGACCCGCAGAAGCATTGACTCTACAAGTCCCCTGAAGGTGTCCTGTGGTATCTGGCATGAAAACATTAGCAGCAGATCCTTCAAGTCCTGTAAGTTGTGAGGTGGAGCCGCCGTGGATCGGACTTGTTGGTCTAGCACATCCCATAGATGCTCAGTCGGATTGAGATCTGGGGAATTTGGAGGCCAGGGCAACACCTTGAACTCTTCATCATGTTCCTCAAACCATTCCAGAACAATGTGTGCAGTGTGGCAGGGCGCATTCTCTTGCTGAAAGAGGCCACTGCCATCATGGAATACCATTGACATGAAGGGGTGTACCTGGTCTGCAACTATGTTTAGGTGGGTGACACATGTCATACTGACATCCACATGAATAGCCTGACCCAGGGTTTCCCAGCAGAACATTGCCCAGAGCATCACACTCCCTTCACCGGTTTGTCGCCTTCCCACAGTGCATCCTGGTGCCATCACTTCCCCAGGTAAATGGCGTACATGTACATAGCCATCCCCATGATGTTAAAGAAAACGGGACTCATCGGACTAGGTGACCTTCTTCCACTGCTCCAAGGTCCAGTTCCGACACTCGAGATGCCCATTGTAGACGTTTTTGAAGGTGGACAGGGGTCATCATGGTCACTCTGACCAGTCTGTGGCTACGCAGCCCCATACGCAGCAGGATGCGATGCACTGTGTGTTGACACATTCCTCCCGTAACCACCATTCAAATATTCTGTGACTTGTGCCACAGTGGACCTTCTGTCGGTTTGGACCAGACGGGATAACCTTCATTGCCTTCACACATCGATGAGCCTTGGGCGACCAGCACCCTGTTGCCAGTTTGTGGTTTGTCCCTCCTCAGACCACTGTCAGTACGTACTCACCACTGCTGACCGGGAGCACCCCACAAGCCTTGCCATTTCAGAGATGCTCTGACCCAGTCGTCTGGCCATAACAATTTGGCCCTTGTCAAAGTCACTCAGGTCTTTACTCCTGCCCACTTCTCCTGCATTCAACACGTTGACTACAAGAACTGAGTGTTCGCTTACCATATAATCTACCCAGACCTTGACGGTGTATATTTTCGAGCTTAAAGGGTTAAGAAAAAGATTTTTCGCAGTGAAATCCAAGACTGCATTGTGATCTGCAATAACCTTTCCATTCTATTACATACTAACATGTTTTTTTAATGTTTTGCTCAATGAATAGATGCCATATGCACAAATTAAACTTAAATAGACAGGACGGATATTACAATATATGATTAAATGCTCAAATCAACAGCTGTTAGCACAGAACAACTGTCAGTATAAACAGATGATTGACACTAAAACTGTAAACAAAAAGGGCTAGATGCAGAGCACACAGGTTTATGTGTATTAAGTTGATCTCTGTACGCATGTTTGTGTGTGAGTAAGAGGCACATCTGTCTATCTCGATTGTGTTATCTTGCAGCTGTTCCCCTCAGGAAAGCATTAACACGGCCAACAGCCATCAGACTCTCATCAAATCCTCCGTAATGAATTGTGTGAGTAGTTTAAGGCCCCTCTGGGCACCAGCCGCAGAAATAAGGCCCCCTAGAAGACAAGAATGATGCTCTGTTTTTTTCTATGGCTTTTGTGATGGAAGGGGTTTCAGATGGATTGTACAGTATGATTTGTGTTTTTGTGTCAGGGGCTTTTTGTCAACATACACACACACACACAAAAAAAAGTTGTATTAATTTAATTTAGCTAAAGATTACGCAATTTAATTTAATGGAATTTTGTTATGAAATTGAAATGCGTAAATCGTAAAAAAAATAAATTTTTAACTTTCTTTTTGTTATATGAGGGTCACTGAATTGGATCATTTTTTCCAGTCTTTTATGTACAGATTTGACTGTTTTAGCCTTGTCCCTGACCCAGACATTCAATATTAAATTATAGAAATACATAATATAAAAATACAAATTATTACATGTTTAAAACTATGATCATCTAAACAAAGAGTGAAATAAACATAAACCATTTCAATATTTATTGTGTGAAAATGATTTCTAGCAATTTTGTCCCACAGTTGTGACGTCATTTCCAGCACACCAAACAATTTTGCCCCTAATCAAAAGTTACTGTGCTTGTTAAACAAGTGGACAAATGTGTCAGTGAAGAGCATGCTTGAAATGAAATATGAGACAAAACAAAGAAAAATCTGGATAAATATCACTTTTGTGCAGAAAAATGTTATTGGCTATCATTTTAATCAAGCTGTAATTTTGCCTAATTACACACAAAGTGTGAAAATATTATTTAATATTGTGTATTTATGATACATAAAATGCTAGCTATGAAATTAGCCTTAGCAAGACAAAGGAGTCGTTCATTTTATTTTAAAAAGATTAAAAATGTCATTTCCATCAGCGTCATTTCCAGCACAGAATTCTATTAAACACAATGCAGAATTTGAGATGTGCTGGAAATGACACTGTGGTGGGAATTTAATGACAAAAATGGCATAAATCTCCTGTATGTACAGATATTGTTGAACTTTGATAAACTTGTGAGAGTGTGAAAAATGTTTAATGATATTTTACTTTCTAGAAGTCCACAGAAGTGCCTGCCGGGAACGGACAAGACCTCAACATGAACCTGAGTGGATGGTCACATCACAACGACGACCACAACATCAGCAGAAATAGCAAACAAATGGGCAGCTCTGATTGTGCAACTAATATCACTTTGATACTGTCAACGCTGTGACACATTTAGTGGAAATGACTGTGGCGTCGCCCTCACAGCGGGATTTTATCTTTTTCTGCCGCAACAATTGATGTTTAGGAAGGTCCGGTCCTCTCACTCTCAGGGCGGTTTATTTTTACTCCTTGACTACACTAACAATGCGAGCGTGACGGTCAAGGTAACACAAGCACACTTAAGAGGCAGCGAAGGAACTACAATAAACAGATGTGGACTTTGATGATATAATGGCTCAGGAAGAGAGCGACATAGACAGATAAAGACAGGAAGTGGGAGAGTGCGGGTGACAGGAAGAGAGAGATGATGAGGTGTGCGCCGTTTACTTGTTTGTTTATGGTTATCCACAGGTGGACGTGTTCATCTACTGTGGTTCTCAAGTTTTTTAGCGACAAGTACTTTTTCTGTTCTCACTGAAACCGAAAATGTTTTGACATGACAATCACAGCCAATCAAAACCTCTTTGATTTCCCAACCAGAGGTCCCTGGCTCAGAATTTATTTTTGATCATTTTTATACTGGAGAAAGATAAGCATAAATGATGTTGAAAGCCAAAATTTTAAATGCCATGGGTCAATATTTACTGAGTAATCCATTATTTTGTAGAGGAGGGTCAAAATCACAATTTCCGCCTATGATTTTGGAGCAAAACTACAGGTCAAAAAGTAACTTTAGAAAGGTGTCAGTGTCATGATTTTATTTTTACACAGAGATCTGTAGGTCTGTTACTAACATCAGTTGACTTGAGCACCTCTTGTTGAATTATATGCCAATGGTGAGAGTCCAGAAATGGCCAAAAGCACTTTTTTTGTGTCGTTTTTCCAAAGTTGGAGCGCCTATAACTCTAAAAGTATTAAAAATATCTTAATTTTCTTTTAGATTCTTGTTCAGAACAAACTTTCCATTTTATATTTTAATTTTTAAGGCCCTGTATGGTTAGATCCCAGAGATATGGGGTTCTCAATGTGGCTCCATGAGTAAATTGTTAAATTTTAACCATATTAAATGGTCGAAAAACAAATGTGAGTAACATGGCATGAAGCTAGTTTTTCTTGTCCAACAAAACAATGGTCTGAAGAACAAATAATGTTGAAATTAGAAACGTACTTTTTATCTTTTCACATAAAAACAATAATGTCAAAAACACGATTTTCGTGAGTCCATAAATACACTTATGATTAGGTTGATTTGACATGAAATAACCCAACCATTAAAGAGCACCTATTATGGTTTTTAAACCTGCCTAATTTTGTTTTAAAGGTCTCATACAATAGATTTATATGCATTCAAGGTCAAAAAACACTTTAATTTGCTCATAATTTAAATTGCAGCATGTGTCAAAAACGACTCGTTCAATGATTCGTTCTAAAGGATTCATTCTAAACTCCTCCTTCCAGAGAGCCTACTCTGCTCGGATTGGTCAGATGTCCCAGTCTGTTGTGATTGGTCTACCGCTTAGTGTAGTGTTTGAGGGCAGGTCAAAGCTGTTCGCGAGCAGCCAAGAAAGACCAGAGGCGGGTTTTATGTTACCAAATTATGTAGGTTAGTACAGGAAGTAAGTCTGGAATGACTAACGACTCGTTTCAGTCAATAACTCCATTTGACGTGCACTTTGATTTTTGAAACTTTGCAGACTTTTTTACATTCACAAACAACTATATAACACACTACATGAAAGGTAATATTTGAAAAACCATAATAGGTGCCCTTTAAAATAGTCTATACAATTTGTGAGCAATATACAGAGTCTTAGTTTTGTCCACAACATTATCTTCCCCATTCACCAAAGCTCTTGAATCAAAATTTTGTACGTGTTTTTGGTGCATGTTGGGCGGGAACTCCCATAAGAGTTAAGGGACCCCCCATGAGGCCAAAAAACTTGGACTTGGGGTTCCACTGTTTTTATTATCAAAACTAGAATTCTAGAAACAGAAAACTGGAATTCTTTTCGTATTATTGTGGTTGGTTAAAGGTTAAAGGGGACCCCCCAAGAGCTCTGACACAATTCGAACACTGCCTTTTCCAGTGGCGTGATTGATACCATGTTGCATGAGTAGCCTCAGATACATGAGTTTTGGTCCCATGGAAACCAGGAAGTAATCACATTCTCATAATCAATGATGAGTCCAATTCTTAGGTTGTGTTTACTCTACTGACAGTTAGGTTCTGTTTGGGGTTTAGGTTAGGACATATGGCTAGTAAAATATGCCTTCGGTTTGACAACTCAAAATACCACTCGCTTTTGGCGCCACTCTGTGGACATTTCACCCGGAAACTGTAGCTCACACATGCTCGTGCGTTCAACAGCACTTCCAGCTTTGGCCACTGGGGGCAGTGATTTGAATTTCGTTAAGCACATACTGATTTCAGCAGCAGAACTTTCGACTTAGTGTCACTGAATTCATAATGAGATCAGTCTGAATTTACAGTTAATTAAATTTCGGTCTTTTTTTCACGCAAATATATTGTATGACTTTAGAAGACTTAGAATGTACCGCACAAGCTGTATGGCCTACTATTATGGTACCTTTTTTGGTCCATTTTGTAGCTACAGAGAAAAGTAAAGAGAAGTACAATAACTATTATGTTATTATAAAAATAACAAATGTGCTGCTGTTAAAAATCTCTACGTTTGATCAATGTTCACTACTTTAAATGCTCATGTGTTCACTTCTCAGAGTCTGAGCGCTTTCTCTCTTCTTAGACATTTGATAGCCGCTGAAGAACAGCCGGCATGAATTAATAAAACCGTCATACGTCAAAATCATGACAAACATTCACAAGCTCCCCAGCGTGATATAGACCGGCTTCGTTTACACGCGGTCAATATGTGAGAGGTTATACTCTAAGTCTGTCAATTTGGATTTCATCTGTATTCATTGCTGTTTGATGACATGGCAAAAAATACAGGGGGAAGTTCTCCATTTGCGTGTCAGGGTCACTGTCGATTCATTTCTGCCATTAGACAGTTCTTCTGTGAGAAACTGAGCTGTGCTTCATGAAAATCTCCCCAGAGAGGATTCTGTTTTGTTTGTGTTCGGCGCAAGTGGTCATTTGCAGGAGTGCATGTCTGAGGGACCATTGATTGTCCACATGACAGATGCTGCGTTTCTCACTATCGACTGGCCAGATTAAACTGCTTCCGGTTACAGCTGAGTGTGTTGTTTCCTTCAAGTCATGTCGGTAACTCTGTATGATTGTATTTATGAGATGAATGCACTTGAATAGCATCTGTAAGTCATAATTACCCATGGGAAACTTGAGATTTTTAGAGTATCCTAAGAAGAAAATTCGTATTGATCATAATAAGTTGTAATTGTGAAAGTTGACCGTACAGTTTGATTTGGGCACGTACTGTGGACTATTTTGGTTGTTTTACAGTTGTATGAGGTGACAGGCTTATGTGGCAAAACTACATCTTGATTAAAAGATCAAATACATTGATAACCCTACTGAATAAAAACATCTTAAACCAGCCTATTGTAGTTAGCTGGTCTCCCAGCCTGGCCAATTATGCTGGGTTGTTTTGATGGTTTTAGAGACGTTCTGGGTATTTGTAAGGTGGTCAGGTTGGGAGACCAGCTTAGACTGGTTTTAGATGGTTTTATCAGCTTTAAAGGTAATTTCACATCAAATGTACAACATTTCTCACAGTTTTGTTACACTGGCGAAAATGTCCTGAAGTGAAGACGAGAGAAATAATTATAAAATTACCCAACATATTTCATTTTGGGGTCAATGACGTGACTCATTGTTTTGTCCAGATTTCTCAAATTATTCAAAAATACACTATAAGTGCAATTCACACAAAACAATTACTTGAATACACCTTTGTTTCCAGTTCCTGAGTTATTTTGATATTGGTCATTTTCTGGTGCTTTAAGTCAAAAATGTAAAAAAAAAAAAAAAAAAGGTGTAACCGTGTGGAGATGGTAAAAAAATCAAAGTATTATTAAATGCTGAAATATTTGAAAAAAATAAAAAAATAAAAAGATAATGTTGGGATGAGTTCATGAGAATAATCTTTTATTATTATTTCTTAAAAAAAATAAAAAAAAATAAAAAAAATAAAAGCAGTGAAACATATTTTATTTTGAAATATTTGAAAAACATTTTGTCCAAAAAAATGTCATGTGGTGAAACCAATCTGTAGGTAGCCCTTAAAACAGAGAGGACCCTACTAGACCCTCTAGACTGTGTGTGAGGTCAATGTTGACATTTTTATGAAAAGGATCATTTTGTTCCAGTCATTTGGTGTAACCCTGAAAAAACTTCTTGATATTCTTGATTCATGCTATCCATGATATTCATGATATTGGTAAAAAAAACAACAACACTGAACATTACTTGGTTACACCACATTACATTTTTTAAGTCTTTTAAATCAAGTATACAGTATATATATATATTCTAAAAAAAATGATATATAAAATGTTTATATATACTGTATATATACAGTATACAGTACATATTGTGTAGGTCCCCCTCATGCCGCCAAAACAGCACCAACCCGCAATAGCATCCAGAAATGATATTCTTCTCATCACAATTGTACAGAGTGGTTATCTGAGTTACCGTAGACTTTGTCAGTTCAAATCAGTCTGGTCATTCTCTGTTGACCTCTCTCATCAACAAGACATTTCCATCCACAGAATTGCTGCTCACTGGAGGTTTTTTGTTTTTGGCACCATTCTGAGTAAATTCTAGAGACTGTTGTGTGTGAAAATCCCAGAAATACTCAAACCAGCCCATCTGGCACCAACAATCATGCCATTTATTTTATGTACTTTATCCTATTTTTCATGCTAGATTTTTTTGAATGTACAGTGGCAAGAAAAAATATGTGAACCCTTTGGAATTAGCAGGTTTTCTGCATTAATTGGTCATAAAATGTGATCTCATCTTCATCAAAGTCACAAGTATCGACTAAACAAAATGTGCTTAACCTAACAACACACAAACTATTATAATCTTTCATGTCTTTACTGAACACATGCTATTAAATATTCACAGTGCTGTGGAAGTAAGCAGAAGCGATCCTAGGGACTCTGGGGGCCCTAGGCAAAAAAACAAACAAAAAAAAAAGCGGGCCCTTCTGAATTTAAAATGCACGTATTTTAAATTCATGCAATAATAGAACATTTTTAAAAGTGCACTCAGGACTTCTTTTTCACTATCTCACAGCACACAGCATCACTTGACCCTTAGCCATAGTACATCTGATATTATTAAAGAGATCTCACTGCCTTCTGTTGTTGTGGTGATGCCGCTAGGGAGTGGTGTGGCCTCTTTCTGTTTATGAGGTGTTGATGTGATGGAAGTACCTGCTGTTGTGGTACTGCTGATGGCACTGCTGGAAGTGTAAGATCCTGTTCATCAAGAGCAGAACAGCAGGCTGCACTGGAAGTTCATGGAACTGCTAAATAATTAAAGTAAATATATACATTCAGACATTCAGATTTCAGATAAATTTAGCTTGAATATTCTCATTCAGCATGAATATTCTCATTGTAACACAGAATTAGGTAAAATAATGTTTGAGAGAAGGCCATATCGATATCAATAATACCACATTGTGATACATTGAATTCACATTCGATATGTGCTTGTCTGGGGTGTTTCAGTAATGCTCTTAGAGAAAGAAAAGAAAGCATGGAGCATTTAAGATACTATCTTCCACTAACAAGCATTAATTTTTGTAACATACAGTATAGGTACAAAGCTGGCAATGCCATCTCACTACCACTCTTTTCATGAAAAATAAATGATCTACTCCATAGTAGTAATTGTATCTAAATCGTATCTAAACTTAACAGAAAAAATAAACTAGCTGTGATGTAATAACTCTCTTCTATATGTGCCCCTCTCTCTGTCTGTATATACAGGTGCATCTCAATAAATTAGAATGTCGTGGAAAAGTTCATTTATTTCAGTAATTCAACTCAAATTGTGAAACTCGTGTATTAAATAAATTCAATGCACACAGACTGAAGTAGTTTAAGTCTTTGGTTCTTTTAATTGTGATGATTTTGGCTCACATTTAACAAAAACCCACCAATTCACTATCTCAAAAAATTAGAATATGGTGACATGCCAATCAGCTAATCAACTCAAAACACCTGCAAAGGTTTCCTGAGCCTTCAAAATGGTCTCTCAGTTTGGTTCACTAGGCTACACAATCATGGGGAAGACTGCTGATCTGACAGTTGTCCAGAAGACAATCATTGACACCCTTCACAAGGAGGGTAAGCCACAAACATTCATTGCCAAAGAAGCTGGCTGTTCACAGAGTGCTGTATCCAAGCATGTTAACAGAAAGTTGAGTGGAAGGAAAAAGTGTGGAAGAAAAAGATACACAACCAACCGAGAGAACCGCAGCCTTATGATTGTCAAGCAAAATCGATTCAAGAATTTGGGTGAACTTCACAAGGAATGGACTGAGGCTGGGGTCAAGGCATCAAGAGCCACCACACACAGACGTGTCAAGGAATTTGGCTACAGTTGTCGTATTCCTCTTGTTAAGCCACTCCTGAACCACAGACAACGTCAGAGGCGTCTTACCTGGGCTAAGGAGAAGAAGAACTGGACTGTTGCCCAGTGGTCCAAAGTCCTCTTTTCAGATGAGAGCAAGTTTTGTATTTCATTTGGAAACCAAGTTCCTAGAGTCTGGAGGAAGGGTGGAGAAGCTCATAGCCCAAGTTGCTTGAAGTCCAGTGTTAAGTTTCCACAGTCTGTGATGATTTGGGGTGCAATGTCATCTGCTGGTGTTGGTCCATTGTGTTTTTTGAAAACCAAAGTCACTGCACCCGTTTACCAAGAAATTTTGGAGCACTTCATGCTTCCTTCTGCTGACCAGCTTTTTAAAGATGCTGATTTCATTTTCCAGCAGGATTTGGCACCTGCCCACACTGCCAAAAGCACCAAAAGTTGGTTAAATGACCATGGTGTTGTTGTGCTAGAATGGCCAGCAAACTCACCAGACCTGAACCCCATAGAGAATCTATGGGGTATTGTCAAGAGGAAAATGAGAAACAAGAGACCAAAAAATGCAGATGAGCTGAAGGCCACTGTCAAAGAAACCTGGGCTTCCATACCACCTCAGCAGTGCCACAAACTGATCACCTCCATGCCACGCCGAATTGAGGCAGTAATTAAAGCAAAAGGAGCCCCTACCAAGTATTGAATACATATACAGTAAATGAACATACTTTCCAGAAGGCCAACAATTCACTAAAAATGTTTTTTTTTTTATTGGTCTTATTATGTATTCTAATTTTTTGAGATAGTGAATTGGTGGGTTTTTGTTAAATGTGAGCCAAAATCATCACAATTAAAAGAACCAAAGACTTAAACTACTTCAGTCTGTGTGCATTGAATTTATTTAATACACGAGTTTCACAATTTGAGTTGAATTACTGAAATAAATGAACTTTTCCACGACATTCTAATTTATTGAGATGCACCTGTATGTAACACACCATGAGAGTCGCATAATTTAGAGGAAGACTGAATGACAATCCGAACTTTCTAAAGAAATGTGAACATATGAGAATCCATAAAATTGTCTCTAAATGCACACATATTTGGACTACAACTTCTAATGCAGTGGTTCTCAACCAGGGGGTCAGGACCCACTAGGGGACATCAGCACACTTCCAGGGGGGCCTCAAGATCTCTTAATATTATTTAAAATATGATATGACAATATAATTGCTAAAAATGTACAACAGCTTCAACAGCTTGATTTTTATGAATAATATACAGTTCTATGACATTTCTGGAATCACAAGTTTTAAGGAAATATCTCAAAAGCTATATCTCATAATATAAATCTCTAATAGCCTGTATGGGGGGCCTTCGAATATTTTCTCTGACAATGGGGGTCCTTGGAGTCAAAAAGGTTGAGAACCACTGTTCTAATGGATGTTGTTTACTGAAGCCTCGCAATGACAAAAAGACGAAAGCTTACTCGCTTTAATGGACACGTGTGTCTTTATTACATGTTTATGTCCGTAACTTTCATTTTGATTTTGCATGTCAGATGTGTACTCCTGATATAACTTAAGGATTTGAGGATTCTATCAATTAGAATTGAATTACAGGCAAAACAGTGTCTTGTTAAACAGCTTTCCTGGTCATCTTTGATGCCCAAAAATACTGTCTAGGTAGTAAATGTGTTAGTTGTAGTACCTGTAACTCCAGAAGTATCGAAGATATCTTAAAATCCTTTTAGATTCTGTTTCAGAACAAACATTCCTTTTTTATCTTCATTTTAAGGCCCTATATGTGTGGCTTATTCTTAATAATAGTGTATTTTTGGATTCTAGAAAATTGAGATATTGGCATCATTGGTTTTATGTTAATAAATAAAGGTAAATGTCAAGTTTCCACATTATTTGTACATCAGACCTTTGTTTTGTTGGACAAGAAAAACTAGCTTCATACCATGTGACCCACATTCGTTTTTTGACATTTGAAAATGGGTAAAATTGAACAATTTATGGATGGAGCCAATTTGAGAGCCCCATATCTCTGGGACTGAAACATATAGGGCCTTAAAAATGAAGATACAAAAAGAAATGTTTGTTCTGAACCAGAATCTAAAAGGACATTAAGATATCTTTAATATGTCTAAAACTATGGAAAATGACACAGAAAAGTGTTTTTTTCCCATTTTTGGACTCTCACCTTTGGCATATAATGCAACAAGACGTGCTGAAGTCAACTGATTTTAGTTATAGACCTACTTATCTCTGTGTAAAATAAAAAATAACAGCACTGCTACCTTTCTACGGTTATTTTTTGACCTGTAGTTTTGCTCCAAAATAGGCAGAAATTGTCATTTTCAGCCCCCTCTACAAAGTAATTGATTACTCAGTAAATATTGATCCATGGCACTTAATATTTTGGCTTTCATTTTCATTTCTGTTTACATTTCACCAGTAAAAAAATAAAAAATAAATAAAAATCCAAATAATGGTTAGGGTTAAAAAAATACGTTGAGCCGGGAACATCTGTTTGAGTTGACATGGAGTGACCCATTCTTTATTAATAAAGCGCTCTTGTATACTGTTCATTTTGACAAATGTAGTAGCTCATCCAGATATTCATTGCACACAGAAAATGTGCATACTGTGCATATAAGCGTACTACATATACTGTATACTGCAGCAATAGTACGAGAAGTATGCTATTCTGAACAGCATTGTAGCATGCACAAGTGCACAAGAGTTTGGATTCTCTCAGCAGGCCGGGGTTTTGAATTAGTTAATGGTGACCTCACTAATTAGTCATCAGCATAAATAATGAGTCAATGAGCAGAACTCACTGTGTGTCATAAATCAAACAGTTCTGGCTTCTCAGAGTTCAGTGTGAAATTAATCATTGTCCCTATTAATGATGTTACCACACACACACACACACACACTCACACACACACACACACACACTCACACACACCTCTATTAATGATGCTGCTGTGCAGTGGAGACAGTAGCTGTAAATCACCACTGATAAGAGACACTGCAGTTCCTGTGGTTACGCCACTAGAAAATGACCTCTAACTCTCTATTCTTCTAATTTTCTCTCCCCCAGTGTAGTATGCAGTGTGTATACTGTTGAGCACATTGCATTGTGGTACAGCATATAGTATTCCACACAATGTGCATGTTGTGTACAACACATTTTAGCAAAGTACATATAGAAAATGTGCATACTTTATGCACAATTTACATACTGTATACTGCAGAAACTGTAACAGTAGTATGGTAGTATGCTATTCTGAACATATCCTCTGTTACACGTTCCTTCTCTGTCATAACTGTAATCATTTACGTCCAGTAGTATCATGCATTTAAACAAGATGAAACTTTGGTTTAAGGAACACATGGTTTTTCATAATTTTCATATACCAACAAACCTACGTAAATGTAAGCGCAGTGTAGTTCTAGCGGGAAGACTAGCAGCTGTACATCATCACATCAACTCCTAGCCAATCACATGTAAGCCATTGCTTTATAAGTCACATTGCTGTTTCAGTGTGCTAACACGGCAACCTCCACCACCTCACCACCACCAGTTGAGTCCCGTCCTGCATGGGGTAGGCTCCTCGCCCCTGCCTCCTATCTCCGGCAGGATCTGATGGTTCCGAGTACAACTTCTTCGGACCGCCAGACGGGGCTTACGCCAAAGAGAGACATTACATTTCTGTTTTATATTCATCAAATAAATGTCATCTTGAATTTCACTCAAGTCTGCGAGTCTTCCTAATAGAAATATCGTTCTTAGTACCGTGTCAAATTTGACTATCACCGAACATCAAAACTTCTGCATGACATGGCACAACCACAGCCTCTGATAAATAGTCTCTGGAAATGCTGACGGTTTTCTATTATTAGTGAAATGCTGATGTTTTTTTTCTTAGCTTGTGGCTGATGGTTTTAACTATTAGCGAAATGCTGAAGTTTTTCACAATTTGCATTATATGTGATGAGGAGAAGGGCATGGCCAGGCCGAGAGGATTCACACTCGGTGCTGAGTTGCCCAATCAGCAGGAGAGAGATAAAAGGAGCCGGAGACACCAGAGAGAGAGAGACAGAGTGACGCACGGAGCAGTGTTTTGTGTGAACGCTTTTGTTATGTTTCAGTTCAGTGTTTTATGTTGAAATAAAGTCTTTTTGATTGTTAATCTGGTTCCTGCTTCCTCTTTTCCCGATGAACAAGAGGCTTGTCTGCCACACTGGTGCCGAAACCCGGGACTGGAGGAAGACGCGCCATCAGAGAGCCCTCGCCGCTGACGGAGGATCGCAACGCCGAGGAGAGGAGTGGTTCAATGGAACTTCCGCTCCTCCGCCAGGTGACCGAGGAGCGGCTGCCATCTGCCAGGAAGCAGAGGAGCTGTTGCCGTCTGCCAGGGGACGGAGTACCCGCTGCCATCCACCAGGAGGCGGAATCCAGTGCCATCGCCCGACGTCATGGAGGATCGCTGGACAGCTGGCTGAGAACCGAATTGCGGCATGGTCAGGAACCAGAGTTTTTTCTCTCTCTCCCTCTCTCTCTCTCTGTCTCTCCCGCTATCTTTCTCTCTCCCCTCCCCTCCCCTCGTCTTACCCAGGTACCCAGGAGGCGGGGAAGACCATCCAGTGACAAAATGGCCAAAGGGGCAACTCCTCCCCACCAGGAAGGGGGTGGGGGGGGGAGTAAGTCAGACCGGAGGTTTCGCCTGAATAGGGCGGTGGGGGTATGTGACGAGAAGGAAGGCGTGGCTGAGCCGAGAGGATTCACACCCAGTGCTGAGTTGCCCAATTAGCAGGAGATAGATAAAAGGAGGAGCCGAGGACACCATAGAGAGAGAGAGAGAGAGAGAGAGAGAGAGAGAGAGACGCATGCAGCAGTGTTTTTTGTGTGTGTGCGCTTTTTTCACACATGTTTCACATGTTTCAGTTCAGTGGTTTAAAGAATTTTTGATTGTTAATCCGGTTCCTGTCAGTAATGCTGACGGTTTTCACTATTAGCTAAATGTTTACACTTTTTACTTAGCATAAGGCTGATGGTTTTTACTATTAGCAAAATGCTGAAGTTTTTTACTATTGGCATAATGCTAACATTGTATAATGCTGATGGTTTTTACTTAGTGAAATGCTGACAGTTTTCACTATTAGCGAAATGCTGACAGTTTTCACTTAGCGCAAGTCTGATGTTTTTTACTATGAGCAAAATGATGACTCTTCACTATTTGCAATATGCTGATTTTTTTTTTCCTGTTAGCGAAATGCTGACTGTTTTCACTATTAGCGAAATATTGGCTGTTTTCATTTTTAATGTAATGCTGATGGTTTGCACTATTGGCGAAATGCTAATGGTTTCATTAGTTACGTAGCGCTGACGTTTTTTACCATTAGCGAAATGCTGACAGTTTTCACTATTCGTGAAATACTGTCTCTTTTCACTATTGACGTAATGCTGACTGTTTTTACTATAGGTGAGACGCGGACAGTTTCACATTTGGCATAAAGCTGACAGTTTTTACTATTGGCGTAATGGTGACTGTTTTCACTGTTGGCACTATTAGTGTAATGCTGATGTTTTCACTATCAGCGCAATGCAGATGGTTTCTACTATAAGGGAATGCAAACAGCTTCTTTAAAACAGTAATAGAAACCATTCTTTCTTATGAAAACATTCAACTGAAATGCAGAAATCTAGAGCTGGAATGAACAGGACTCCCCAGTTTCAGGGGTCCGCATGATGTTTGATCACCCAGCGGTCATGTTTAGGGGAAGCATGTGTGTTTGGCTGGAAAGGCAAACGATAACAGCATGTTCCAAAATGAGCTTAATCACTTTAATTAAGCCGTTCTGCTGCTAAACGAGTTTAATCATCTTAATTAAGACTGTGTAAGCACACCTGTGCTGAGAATTATCTCCCACAATCCCACTTGTGCGCACAAGTGATGAACACACGCCCAATTACAGACGAGGTCACATGCAGTCTGTGTACTGTAGATGGAGAGCCTCACTTACTAAGTACTTTAAAACAGGAAGTACTAAACACAGTAATGTGTTTTGTGGAATTTATTTTAAGTGGTGACCAAAGTTTAATTCTTGTTCATTTTAACATATTTATACTTCATGAAAACATTCAATGGGAGCTAGAGTTTCACATATTCTCCAGAGAATGTGATTGCCTGTACAAAGGTTTCCGCCAGTGTCGGGGATGTGGATGGTTGCTATAGTTGTTTTTAGTGTGTTGCACTAAATGTGGTCGCTAGGTTGTTGATGAGTCTCTATGATATTCTGGTTTCTAGAAATGGCTTTTTTTTTCTCCTGTTTTATCGTCTACCAGTCAAAAATTATAAACCTGATTGCTAAGAAAATAGTACAATAGTAATAGTGTTATTAATAATTGTACTAACTGTACCAATGTACATTAATAACTGTAATATCAGTCTTAAACGGCTAACTATTTGAAAATTAATTTGGAGAGGTACATTTAGTTTTTTTGATACTGAAAGCTTGGCATTAAATGTGCCATAAAGGACACTGCTTTTACAATATAGAGTTAAGGATAGTTAAGCACCATGGTATCGTATTTTCTTATCCTCTTCAATTATAGTGTATTTTTTGGCTGTTGCTTACAATATTTCACACCCAAATTTAAAAGCTCACCATACAAACATACAGTGGACCTATTGCATAAAATTGGTCTCATTTTACAATCGTAATACATAAATATAAAATGTATATCTTTACAATCTTACCATGAACAAATTAAAAAATTCTGTTGTTTTTGTTGTTGTTGTCGTTGTCCTAACTTTGCAAGCATGTAATTCTGGTTCTGTTTGCTCTATCTCGCTGCAAACATTCTTACTACATTCCACTAAATGACAGCAAGTACTAGGAAAAATACATTTTCATCTATCACCTTCCATCACAAAATACAGATCTGAAATGTATGTGGTGCTCTAATGCAGCTGAGCGCTCACACCATAGACATCCAGTCAATTTTAGTTTGCATGCATGTTCCCCACTGTTTATAGAATATCTCGCCATCTGAATGGACTAGAGCTCTATCTAGGGGTCGTTGGAAAGCAAGGATCCTCAGCTTTGCATTGATATATAACATATCTATATCAATAGTTGATAATACTGAATATTTTGCAGATGATTTGTTTATCATGCATTTTCTGGTGGACTGCAGTTTTTTTCTGGACATCTGAGATATAACTCTGGATTATTTTACCAAGCCACCTCACAGACAAGTAAAAATGGTTCATTTTGAAGAAAACAGCCTAAACGTAAGACCTGATATGGATTTTTACAGAAGCATTGATCGGCGCAGACATGTGACGTTTGTCTTTGTTGTCTGTCAGAGATCATATTACACTTTGAGGTTCTTTCGATAATCATTAGAACTGTATTAGTGTGACAAAATAAACTGTACAGTCACATTTCTGAGAATGAGAGCTTTAATTTGATATATTACTTGTCTATTTATACTTCTACATTCATACGCATATACGCATCTCTAGATGGCGCTCATTTATGAAGCAAAGTTTTTAATTTTGTTATTTTATGTAACATAAATGCAAAAGTTATGGTATTCTTTGAAAAGTTCAGATTCTAAGCTTTGAAATGGTACCAAATATGGGTGACTTCTGTATACGGGGACTTTTGCAATTTAAGCGTAAACTTATTGCACACTTCTAGACCCGCCGGCGGGTCATGTTTTTTGGATGTGTACTAATATTATACTACACTGTAATATACAAACATCTTTACCTCTTTACCCCTTACATTTTTTTGTGGCATTTTTAGCAGTGAGAAAACTGACTCCTTGTCAAATTAGAATGATGTTTTGTTTTTACCAGTCAAATTGTCCCATTCGTGACCAGGTTTTTAAAAGCTACGACCGGTTGCACGGCCCACCAATAACATCCCATCCAATGACAGGATCTCCCACTACAACTAACAATCATAACAATAAAAGTGTTAAAATCACTGTGTATGTGAACAGGGCATAAGGAGAGACACAAACATAGACAAATCCTGTAAGCACAGTCAAATAATCAAACACACTTGAACAACATCAATTAAGCAGCCACAAGATGACAGTTTAAAAATACTGCAGTAATCAGGACAAACGATTCCATGTGAAGGAGAGAGAATATCGATACCTCAGACTGCACAGAGCCAAGGTTACTGAGAAACCATTTCAGCACTTCTGCTCTGGAGAGAGTTAAATGTGATATTGGTAAGTTAGGAGGCAAAGAATGAGAGAGAGAGAGAGAGAGAGAGAGAGAGAGAGAGACTGACATCGATAAATGAAGTAAAGGTTGTCATTTAAAAGAAGACATTGCCATTTACTATTGATTTTTGGCAGAAGCAAAGACACTATCCTTAAGTGACCTCGGGTAACCTTAGACGACACTGCTACAGACTGACCGTCTGATCCATACTGCACACAAATATGGCAAGCATTTTCCAGGATAGTGACACAAAATCTTTGAAAGATATTAATTGTTTTGTTTGAGGCACTTTTTTTTTTTCTTCAGTTTTTGGACAGTTCTTGAGCAGAATAATGTGGACCAGACTCCATGCAACTACGCCAAAAGTTATTTTACTTTTCTAAATGCTAGAATCTATGATTTTTTGTTTATCAGATGATAAAAAAAGATTACATATAGTCTGATTTGAATTGGGACATAAAGTTCACACTAGGGGCTTAGTAACTACTACTTAGTTTGCAATTAATTCTGTGCTTAATTTGGTTATACGCTCTCCATAAAGTAATGCGAGGTTGCATAATATGACGTTTACCTTTATTGATTGATCCAATAAACAGCCTTCAAATTTGTTAAACAAAAGTGTTGGAAATCCATGAATGTCAGTGTTATGTTGCTACGGTTTATGTTCAGACTTATTTTGCCCGTCAACAGTTATACATTTAATTTCCATTGAAAAATTATACCTAAATAGTATATTTAAATATGTATATTTTACATATTTAAGAACTGTCTCTAAAATGATTTAGGGGCAGTAAATAAATACTAATAAACCATATTTGAAAGTTTGACATTTCTTCATTTTAATGCATTTTTTGTGTTGAAATCTGGCATTCAGAAGTGATACAGAGTGACACTCAAATATAGTTTAGTTGTGTTAACCCTCCTATGGTATTCGGTCATTTTTGACCAAAATAAACATTCCTCATTTAATAAAAATTGTTTCCTTTATCTAAGCAGTACAAGACTTGGTGACTGTTCCTCCATTTGCCATCTGGTAGTAGTCGTAAAAAAAAAAAAAGCGACACCTTTTGTATTCCAAGTGTTGAAAATGAGTGGGAAAGACCAATTTCTTTTGATCTGTCAAATACAATCAGTAAATCAGCCACAATGCAGAAAAAAAGGCAGACAGTAATTATAGGGTGAGACTCTAAAACATCCTCAATGCAAAACATACACACCCACTCACACACAAAACACACTTACACACAAAACACACTTACACACAAAACACACTCACACACAAAACACACTTACACACAAAAATGAACTGGTGAGACTAAAACACAGAGCTTTTTTTTTTTTTACATTTGTCAAGAAACAAAACAATAAATCAGTCACAATGCTAAACACACACACTCGGAAATGAAGAGGTGAGACAATAACACACACAATGCAGAACACACACACACACACACAGAAGACCAGGGCATCAGTAAGTGGAGCTCTACAGTTATCTTTTGGTCATTGTTGACA
>NC_059375.1:42529607-42554607 GCF_019703515.2 Myxocyprinus asiaticus
GGGTGCAGAGACATTATTTTGTAAGGGTTTTTATTTGACAGGATCACAGCCAAGTGTTATTAATGAATATTCATGTGTTTGGAATGTGCTCATAATGACGTCCAGGAATTGAACTGTCAGTAGAGATGTTGCTCACTTCTGCTTTGAACTCTATTGAACTCTGTTGAATTCCTTCCAAGTGGGTTTGGGATGTGGCTTAGAATCTGCATTTGTAAATGTGTGTAAATGTGCATGGAAAAGTCCGTCCTTTTACTTAAAAGAACAATTCAACTTTTTTCTTACGACAGTCTTTGCTCAGATGCAGATTTTTGGTAGTTCTCGGCGTATTGGTGTGCATGTAAACACACTCATTAATCATGTTTCCATCCAAGCTACGAATTTAATTTAAGTGCAAAATGGGAATATTGCAAAAGCAATTTGCGAATAAAGCAGCGTTTCCAACCCTAGGGTTGTGTTCGTTTGTGCTAACACCGTTTTTGTTCCCGGTCAAAAATGACCGGCCTACTAAGATTGTTAATAAAACTCTCAAATTGTACATATTATCACAAGATATTTCTTAGATCTCTTTGACAAGTTCTTTTTTAGTAATTATGACTGGTTTTGTACTTCTTTTCTGAACATATTTTTAAAATATATAATTTTTATTGATGCAAGGATTCATTGAACTGAGCTTATACCGGGCTAGTGGGGGGCACTACCTATGGAAACAATTAAAAAGAATAATAATTATGTAATAAATTAATAACCACTTGCTTGATCAAAATAGGTGTCATTTTAAAGCTTATAATCTGGACTTTACAATGCATATATAATGCTTTTTAATTTGCTGACAAATAAGAACTGTTTTGTCCTCAAATTTTGCAAATTAGTTTACCACAAAAATTATATTCAGAGTTAGTAAAACCATAAAAAAAGATGAGATAGTCATGTGTTATATATCGTTGGAAAGGTCTCAGTTAGTAAAATGCAATGAACAGATTTGTTTCACTCAGAGGTCAAACTACAGTGAGTTTTAGTTGATGAAATTCCCACTGACACATATAAATATAATAAACAGGAGGGTCTTTTTGTCAAGTTTTTCCTTATTACTTCCTGAAACATACATAAAACATAGACAATGACATATCATAACTTAAAGCAGACGATCCCAATTCAAACGAGCCCAAACACAACATAATATGATCAGCAGATATTGAAATATTCCTTAAAGAGTGTACATGGAAAGATGATGCAAAAGGGCTCTCAACACACATTGTGTGTGTGTGTGTGTATGTATGTGTGTGTGTTTGTGTGTGTGTGAGTGAGTGAGTGAGTGAGTGAGTGAGCGAGCGAGCGAGCGAGCGAGTGTGTGTGTGTGTGTGTGTGTGTATGGGTTTGGGAGGTTTACGAGGACATTTTTTTAGGATAAAAGCTGGTAATTACAAGGGTATTATGCTATAAATGTGGACATTTCTAGTGTCCCCATAATTCAAATAAACATATTGACATGTTTTTTTGAAAATGTAAAAATGCAGAAAGTTTTTTGTGAGGGTTAGGTTTAGGGGTAGGGTTAGGGTTAGTGGATAGAATCTATAGTTCATACAGTATAAAAATCATTATATCTGTGGAGAGTCCTCATATGGATAGCTGCACCAACATATGTGTGTGTGTGCACGTGTGTGTGTGTGTGTGTGTGTGTTTGTGTGCACATGTCCGAGGACTGTGTGTGCAAACACACACATACAGGTATGTGCTCATCTAAAGGATTGTGATGCACTGAACACTTAATATTTCTTTATTTTGTAGTCTAATCCATTCATTTCTAATGGCCGGTCATTTTTGACCGGGCACACAACAGGTGTAACAAAGTGAAGTAAAACCAATAAAATTTGATGAAAATTATCTAAAAAATGTGTGTGTGTTCAGACGGCCTCTGTGAGCAACGTCAACGAATTTGATTCCCTCTGGATAAAATAAACGACAAGTTAATCGTCAGTTTTGACCGGAAGTCCACCACTTCTCTCATCAGTTAATTTTCTGTTCAAACATTGTTGATTGAGGGGTTTCCTTCTTTTTAAAGCTCCAAAATGGGTTACACTTTATTTTACAGTGTCCTTGTTACAGTGTAATTACACAAGTAAGTACTGAGTAATATTAATTAACAACATGTGCTTACTATAGGTTTAGGGTTAGGGTTTGGTATAGAGTTAGTTGCTTGTAAATATGCACAATTTACTGTTATTACTATAGTCAATACATGTTATATGTATAACAATGACACTGTAAAAATAAAGTGTTACCCAGAAATGATCCCACAGTGGAATGTACATTGCCGTTTATCTTAAATTTTGAAATTGCTGTTTTATTGGCGGTGTTCTCCTGGGATGGTAGAGTTTCAGTTGTGATTGAAGCTTTCGATGCAGTTCTTCAGTGAAATATAATCTTGCTATCAGGGCTAAGATGCCAAGTTATATAAAACTGAAATTCAATAAAGATGGGTGGACAGTTTAAATATGGGGTTAATAGTGATCTTTAAATTGACCGGCGTTGGGTCATCTCTTAAGGGAATCATTAAGAATATTTATCTCGACTAATTTCTGCACTGTCACCTCATACTGGTGTCTTTTAGAATTCAGACCATCTATTTTCATGGACTGTTCTGTATTAGCATTAACTTTTGGGTCCCTCCTTCAATGTAAGTCTATGATATTTTTCGCCCATTTTATTGTCGAAAATCACAAGTCTGATTTCTCAGTAAAGTAATAAAACATCTTTCCTCAAAAATCATTTGAGGTATCATTCAAATAAGTAGCACAAACTGTGAAGGATGAGTTACTTAAAGGGATAGTTCACCCAAAAAATGAAAATTCTCTCATCTTTTACTCACCCTTACGCCATCCCGGATGTGTATGACTCTTTTGGTCCATACAATGAAAGTGAATGGGTGCCAACATTTTAAAGCTCACATAGGTTAGCATAAAAGTAATCCATATGACTCCAGTGGTTAAATCTATATCTTCAGAAGTGATATGATAGGTGTGGTTGAGAAACAGATCAATATTTTAGTCATATTCTCTAAATTCTCCTCCTTCTCAGTCCACTTAACTTTCACATTCTTCTTCTTGTGTTCTTGTTGATTCACATTCTTCATGCATATCGCCCCCTACTGGGCAGGTAGAAGAACTTCCTTAAATATTGATCTGTTTCTCAACCACACCTATCATATCACTTCTGAAGACATGGATTAAACCACTAGAGTCATATGGATTACTTTTATGCTGCCTTTATGTGCTTTTTGGAGCATCAAAATGTTGGCACCCATTCACTTGCATTGTGAAGACCTACAGTGGTATGTGATATTTTATGTTCCGTTTATTTTTCGTGAAGTTATAAGCGAAAACGCAGCATATAAGCAACTCCAACATAATTGTCAAAGACATATAGTTAGCTATTACTCACTATATTTTTTGTCTGTGAGTAAAACAAATAAGGTGGTTGAATTCTACTCTTTGAGAGCTTTCCAATAACATATGACACATGACTATTTGATCAGTTTGATGTTTTTACTGATTACAATAATATGAACAGTGCAACATTTTATTTTATTTTATTAATTATAAAATAATTATCTCATCATTTACTCACCCTTTTGCCATCTCAAACTTATACTGTATGACTTTCCTCTGCAGAACACAAACAAAGATATTTTGATGGAGATATGATGTGTTTTTGTTGACACACTGCAAGTCAATGGGTTCCAACACTTTCAAGCTCCAAAAAGTGGTGTGATGTGATCGGCTTTAGGTGAGGAACGATCCAAAATGTAACACCTTTTTCACTATAAAGCTCAGTAATTTGAAGCTCGATTACACTTCCTTGCACTTGACGTGCACGCAGAGTGATGTACATGCGCTCTATGTATTGCAAATATAGGTCAAATTTTATTTCAAGTTGACTTTATTGATAGTAGTCTTGTTTATAGCAATGTTCATCTATAATTCGCTTGTGATCAAAGAGCTCTGCCTCAACACATCTACAACTTACCTCATAAGTGCTATTTAGAAACAAAGAAATAATTGCATTGCAGCATTTAATCCCTGTTTGACACACCAGACAGCTCACTTTTAAAGTGTCACGTCCGGATCATTACACTATAAAGAGCCCTTCAAAGTCGGCTTCAGCTACAGGAAATTATATTTAATGATGTTGACAGTGCTCAAGTCCCGCAGCAGTATGAGGAACGGGATCCAACTCGCCTGCCCTAATGAGGCTTGCTGTTTTTAAGATAGTGCAATACCAGCGGGGGTCGGACGTCACTGTCTCTCCCATCAATACTGTCAGAGATGCTTAACTCCTGTCACATGACCACAGTCATGCCCAGTCACTTAACAAACATGCCAATCTCATGTCAAGTCAATGTATGCCACCCAGGGCTGATTGGGAGAGAGTGGTCATGTGTTCTTCGTGGTGTAGTCTAGCGACTGAATTATTTTTGTGTGTTCAAAACAGAAGTGTACAAAAAACAATGTCACCGCACTGATTGAGAGAACTACAGTCACACAAGTGTCAGCCGAAATAAGCACTGACAATATCATATCAACAGCCATCCATTACTCTTGATTGAAGTCTCACGACCTGAAGTACACATAACAATAACAGTTCTTAGTTCTAGACAAATGAATTACTTGCAGTTCAGTAAGTCTCATTCACTAAAAAGAACAGACTCATAAAAATGTGTTTCACACCGTAGATTCAAAAGAATCGACTCATAGGAGTCATTCGTTTGGGAGACAACCTTGTATATTTCACACTGTAGATTCAAAAGAAATGATTTATAAGAGTCATTCCTTCGGAAATCAGACTTCAGTGGTCACGATGTCAATTTCGCACTGTAGATTCAAAAGAAGCGGTTCATAAGATTCATTCATACGGGAATCGGACGTCACTGGTAGTGCTGTGTGTTTCACTCTGTAGATTCAAAAGAACCAGTTCATAAGAGTCATTCGTTCAGAAATTGGACTATACTGGTCGCGCTGTGTGTTTCGTGCTGTAGATTCAAAAGAACCGGTTCAAAAGATTCATTCATACGGGAATCAGAAAACACTGGTTGTGCTGTATGTTTCATGCTTTAGATTCAAATGAGCCAGCTCATAAGAGTCATTTGTCCAGGAATCAGACTACAGCGGTCACACAGTTTGTTTCACTCTGTAGATTCAAAAGAAGCGGTTCATAAGATTCATTCATATGGGAATCGGATTACACTGGTCGTGCGGTATGTTTCACACTGTAGATTCAAAAGAACCGGTTCATAAGATTCATTCATACGGGAATCGGAAAACACTGGTTGTGCTGTATGTTTCATGCTTTAGATTCAAATCAGCCGGCTCATAAGAGTCATTTGTCCAGGAATCAGACTACAGCAGTCACACTGTTTGTTTCACTCTGTAGATTCAAAAGAAGCGGTTCATAACGTTCATTCATATGGGAATCGGATTACACTGGTCGTGCTGTATGTTTCACACTGTAGATTCAAAAGAAGCGGTTCATAAGATTAGTTCATACGGGAATCGGACTACACTGGTCGTGCTGTATGTTTCATGCTTTAGATTCAAAAGAGCCGGTTCATAAGAGTCATTTGTCCAGGAATCAGACTACAGTGGTCGCGCTGTTTGTTTCACTCTGTAGATTAAAAAGAACCAGTTCATAAGAGTCATTCGTTCGGAAATTGGACTATACTGGTTGTGCTGTATGTTTCATGCTTTAGATTCAAAAGAACCAGTTCATAAGAGTCATTAGCTCAGGAATTGGACTACACTGGTCACGCTGTGTGTTTCATGCTTTAGATTCAAAAGAACCAGTTCATAAGAGTCATTAGCTCAGGAATTGGACTACACTGGTCATGCTGTGTGTTTTGCACTGTAGATTCAAAAGAACCTTGTAACACTCTCAATGGAAAGGAGGAGGCGAGAACCGGCTTGATAATGTAAATAAGATTTTAATCAAGAACTGAACCAATAAGACACACACAGGTGTCGGGCAGCTGCCCGTAACTCTCTCTCTCGGTCGCACTGCCGTCTCCGGTCACCTTTATCCCTCTCAGGCTTCATCAGCCTAATTAGGGGCCGGGTGTGCGGAATCATAAGAGACATTTGGGAATCGGCCTACACTGGTTGTGCTGTGTGTTTCGCTCTGTAGATTCAAAAGAATCGTTTCATAAGAGTCATTCATTTGGGAATTGGACTACACTGGTCGTGCTGTATGTTTCATGCTTTAGATTCAAAAGAGTCGGCTCATAAGAGTCATTTGTTCAGGAATCGGCCTACACTGGTCACGCTGTGTGTTTCGTGCTGTAGATTCAAAAGAATCAACTCATAAAAATCATTCGTTTGGGAATTGGACTACACTGGTCACGCTGTGTGTTTTGTGCTGTAGATTCAAAAGAACCGGTTCATAAGAGTCATTTGTTCAGGAATCGGCCTACACTGGTCACGCTGTGTGTTTTGTGCTGTAGATTCAAAAGAACCAGTTCATAAGAGTCATTTGTTTGGAAATCAGACTACACTGGTCACGCTGTGTGTTTCGTGCTGTAGATTCAAAAGAACCGTTTCATAAGAGTCATTTGTTCATGAATCGGCCTACACTGGCCACACTGTGTGTTTTGTGCTGTAGATTCAAAAGAACCGGTTCATAAGAGTCATTTGTTCAGGAATCGGCCTACACTGGTCACGCTGTGTGTTTCATGCTGTAGATTCAAAAGAACCGGTTCATAAGAGTCATTTGTTTGGAAATCAGACTACTCTGGTCACGCTGTGTGTTTCGTGCTGTAGATTCAAAAGAACCGGTTCATAAGAGTCATTTGTTCAGGAATCGGCCTACACTGGTCACGCTGTGTGTTTCGTGCTGTAGATTCAAAAGAACCGGTTCATAAGAGTCATTTGTTTGGAAATCAGACTACTCTGGTCACGCTGTGTGTTTCGTGCTGTAGATTCAAAAGAACCGGTTCATAAGAGTCATTTGTTCAGGAATCAGCCTACACTGGTCACGCTGTGTGTTTCGTGCTGTAGATTCAAAAGAACCGTTTCATAAGAGTCATTTGTTTGGAAATCGGCCTACACTGGTTACGCTGTTTGTTTTGTGCTGTAGATTCAAAAGAACCGGTTCATAAGAGTCTTTTGTTCAGGAATCGGCCTACATTGGTCACGCTGTGTGTTTCGTGCTGTAGATTCAAAAGAACCGGTTCATAAGAGTCATCTGTTCAGGAATCGGCCTACATTGGTCACTCTGTGTGTTTCGTGCTGTAGATTCAAAAGAACCGGTTCATAAGAGTCATTTGTTTGGAAATCAGACTACACTGGTCACGCTGTGTGTTTCGTGCTGTAGATTCAAAAGAACCGTTTCATAAGAGTCATTTGTTCATGAATCGGCCTACACTGGCCACACTGTGTGTTTTGTGCTGTAGATTCAAAAGAACCGGTTCATAAGAGTCATTTGTTCAGGAATCGGCCTACACTGGTCACGCTGTGTGTTTCATGCTGTAGATTCAAAAGAACCGGTTCATAAGAGTCATTTGTTTGGAAATCAGACTACTCTGGTCACGCTGTGTGTTTCGTGCTGTAGATTCAAAAGAACCGGTTCATAAGAGTCATTTGTTCAGGAATCGGCCTACACTGGTCACGCTGTGTGTTTCGTGCTGTAGATTCAAAAGAACCGGTTCATAAGAGTCATTTGTTTGGAAATCAGACTACTCTGGTCACGCTGTGTGTTTCGTGCTGTAGATTCAAAAGAACCGGTTCATAAGAGTCATTTGTTCAGGAATCAGCCTACACTGGTCACGCTGTGTGTTTCGTGCTGTAGATTCAAAAGAACCGTTTCATAAGAGTCATTTGTTTGGAAATCGGCCTACACTGGTTACGCTGTTTGTTTTGTGCTGTAGATTCAAAAGAACCGGTTCATAAGAGTCATTTGTTTGGAAATCGGACTACACTGGTTACGCTGTTTGTTTTGTGCTGTAGATTCAAAAGAACCGGTTCATAAGAGTCTTTTGTTCAGGAATCGGCCTACACTGGTCACGCTGTGTGTTTCGTGCTGTAGATTCAAAAGAACCGGTTCATAAGAGTCATCTGTTCAGGAATCGGCCTACATTGGTCACTCTGTGTGTTTCGTGCTGTAGATTCAAAAGAACCGGTTCATAAGAGTCATTTGTTTGGAAATCAGACTACACTGGTCACGCTGTGTGTTTCGTGCTGTAGATTCAAAAGAACCGTTTCATAAGAGTCATTTGTTTGGAAATCAGACTACACTGGTTACGCTGTGTGTTTTGTGCTGTAGATTCAAAAGAACCGGTTCATAAGAGTCTTTTGTTCAGGAATCGGCCTACACTGGTCACGCTGTGTGTTTCGTGCTGTAGATTCAAAAGAACCGGTTCATAAGAGTCATTTGTTCAGGAATCAGCCTACACTGGTCACGCTGTGTGTTTCGTGCTGTAGATTCAAAAGAACCGGTTCATAAGAGTCTTTTGTTCAGGAATCGGCCTACATTGGTCACACTGTGTGTTTCGTGCTGTAGATTCAAAAGAACCGGTTCATAAGAGTCATCTGTTCAGGAATCGGCCTACACTGGTCACGCTGTGTGTTTCGTGCTGTAGATTCAAAAGAATCAACTCATAAAAATCATTCGTTTGGGAATCGGACTACACTGGTCACGCTGTGTGTTTTGTGCTGTAGATTCAAAAGAACCGGTTCATAAGAGTCATTTGTTCAGGAATCGGCCTACACTGGTCACGCTGTGTGTTTTGTGCTGTAGATTCAAAAGAACCGGTTCATAAGAGTCATTTGTTCAGGAATTGGCCTACACTGGTCACGCTGTGTGTTTCGTGCTGTAGATTCAAAAGAACCGTTTCATAAGAGTCATTTGTTTGGAAATCGGACTACACTGGTTACGCTGTGTGTTTTGTGCTGTAGATTCAAAAGAACCGGTTCATAAGAGTCATTTGTTCAGGAATCAGCCTACACTGGTCACGCTGTGTGTTTTGTGCTGTAGATTCAAAAGAACCGGTTCATAAGAGTCATTTGTTCAGGAATCGGCCTACACTGGTCACGCTGTGTGTTTCATGCTGTAGATTCAACAGAACCGGTTCATAAGAGTCATTTGTTCAGGAATCGGCCTACACTGGTCACGCTGTGTGTTTCGTGCTGTAGATTTAAAAGAACCAGTTCATAAGAGTCATTTGTTTGGAAATCGGACTACACTGGTTACGCTGTGTGTTTTGTGCTGTAGATTCAAAAGAACCGGTTCATAAGAGTCATTTGTTCATGAATCAGCCTACACTGGCCACACTGTGTGTTTCGTGCTGTAGATTCAAAAGAACCGGTTCATAAGAGTCATTTGTTTGGAAATCAGACTACACTGGTCACGCCGTGTGTTTCGTGCTGTAGATTCAAAAGAATCAACTCATAAAAATCATTCGTTTGGGAATCGGACTACACTGGTCACGCTGTGTGTTTTGTGCTGTAGATTCAAAAGAACCGGTTCATAAGAGTCATTTGTTCAGGAATCGGCCTACACTGGTCACGCTGTGTGTTTTGTGCTGTAGATTCAAAAGAACCGGTTCATAAGAGTCATTTGTTCAGGAATCGGCCTACACTGGTCACGCTGTGTGTTTCGTGCTGTAGATTCAAAAGAACCAGTTCATAAGAGTCATTTGTTTGGAAATCGGACTACACTGGTTACGCTGTTTGTTTTGTGCTGTAGATTCAAAAGAACTGGTTCATAAGAGTCTTTTGTTCAGGAATCAGCCTACACTGGTCACGCTGTGTGTTTCGTGCTGTAGATTCAAAAGAACCGGTTCATAAGAGTCATTTGTTTGGAAATCAGACTACACTGGTCACGCCGTGTGTTTCGTGCTGTAGATTCAAAAGAATCAACTCATAAAAATCATTCGTTTGGGAATCGGACTACACTGGTCACGCTGTGTGTTTTCTGCTGTAGATTCAAAAGAACCGGTTCATAAGAGTCATTTGTTCAGGAATCGGCCTACACTGGTCACGCTGTGTGTTTCGTGCTGTAGATTCAAAAGAACCAGTTCATAAGAGTCATTTGTTTGGAAATCGGACTACACTGGGTACGCTGTTTGTTTTGTGCTGTAGATTAAAAAGAACTGGTTCATAAGAGTTTTTTGTTCAGGAATCAGCCTACACTGGTCACGCTGTGTGTTTCGTGCTGTAGATTCAAAAGAACCGGTTCATAAGAGTCATTTGTTCAGGAATCGGCCTACACTGGTCACGCTGTGTGTTTTGTGCTGTAGATTCAAAAGAATCGTTTCATAAGAGTCATTTGTTTGGAAATCGAACTACACTGGTTATGCTGTGCGTCTCGCAATGTAGACTCCAGATCATTAGAGTGATGCAGAAGTCATAAGACTACTAATGGCTGCTGATTCAATAGTGATGTTGCAGTTCCGCTGAATGTTAATGCTGGAAACACTGTCAGAGTATTTTAGTACAGTGTCACGTCCTCGTCGGCAGAAGAATGCACATTCAAGAGCCGTTAACGGATCCAAATGTCATTCTGTTTCTGAATAGAAATGTATTTAAAAGTCAGTTTCTGTTCAGGAACCCACAGAAATAATTCTCATTTAAGATAGTTTTGAACTAGGTGCTTGAAACCAGCATGTACAACAACAGCTAGACAAAACGAGCATTTGTGCAGTTGAACGTTAGAATGAGGCCACGAAGTCCTGAAAGCTATAATGACACTCAAACACTACATATTTTCTCTTTAAGTGAAGACAAGCCTTTGTGGCCGTTCACACCTTAAACATGTTGGACTACATTAACACTCACTTTGCAAATCCAATTTACATACTGTAAGTGGTGTGGAGAATAAATCTGTGTGTCCTGACCAGAATCATTTCTGTCACTTACTACACCTGTCAACACCTCTACTTCCTGTTGTACAACAAACTCGCACATGTTTTCATGGGCTGAGAAACATGTAATTCATCATCACTATGGTCTGATCATTTTAACAGATAATTATCAGCCTGTTCAAACACTAACGCATATTTTATAGTTTTAATATTAACAAATACTATATCACCTATATGCAGTTTATAAACATCTTGTAATATGTGTACAGTATATCATATCTCTCTTATATGTATATCTTGTAATTGTATATCTTGTAAAGTTATTAAACGAGTTCAAATGGTCAACACACACACACCTGCAGGATCATTCGAGAAAGAAACACACACAAACACACCGCACTGGAAACCTTTCATTAGCACTAATTATGTTGGTATAGAATGTGGAAGGGCGTGAGAGCATGTGTGTTTGTGATCAAAGATTGTGTTCCTGAAAATAAAACACAAGCGAGTTAATGAGTCCCACGAGAGATGATGTGCTTCCAGAGAGGATGTTTAATCAGCTCATGATCCGATAAAACTGTTAGTGCCTAAACTATCCATTACATGGAGATTATAGACGTTTTTAACGTAATTATTGTTTTCATTCACTTTTAAGGGACTAGTTGTGAATGACGACTTGAATTTCAGTCTGTTCCTAACACAAAGCCACCATATGACTTCAGAAGACTTGGAATATAGCGCTCAAGTTGTATGATCCTTTTAAGGTGCTTTTTGTCCTCTGAACAGAAGTGGTTATGTGGACAGGAGCTGTGTAAAGATTCTTTTGCAGTTGTATCATAATGAACATGAAGAACATTTGTGTGTGCAGTGACTCCTGGTGGCAGGTGACAGCAGACACATGTTTAGAATGGAATACTAACTTACAACCAAATACTGCACAATATACAGTGCATACTGGCTATTATTATTATTATTATTAAATAGTAATTGAAACAGGCACTATTCCACAGTAAACATGTCAAGCAGTAGTATGCTATAGTAAGTGCGCTTACACTGTCAAAAATCAGCTTTTTCCAAAAATATGAAAATGCGAAAAACACGTTTGCATTACATAACATATGAAATCTCTAATTTATTCTCTGCTTTTGACATCAAAAATGTAAACAGTCTTGTGCACAACTCTTGTGCATGTTGTATAAGTCGGTAAGAACATCGGTAAAGGTGTTTACATGCAGTGTTGGGGAGTAATGGAATACATATTCCACTACAGTTACAATTTTATTGTTCCATTTAATATTTAGTCTATTTAGATGGAAAACATTTATACATATAAATGATGCGATCCAAAGAGCGTTTGAACAGCGGTGAAACACTTTCTTTTTCTCCCCTTTTCTCCCCAATTTGGAATGCCCAATTCCCAATGCGCTCTAAGTCCTCATGGTGGTGTAGTGACTCGCCTCAATCCGGGTGGCGGAAGACGAATCTCAGTTGCTTCCGTGTCTGAGATCGTCAATCCGCGCATCTTATCACGTGGCTTGTTGAGCGCGTTACCACGGAGACATAGCGCGTGTGGAGGCTTCACGCTATTCTCCGCGGCATCCACGCACAACTCACCACACGCCCCACCGAGAGCGAGAACCACATTATAGCGACCACGAGGAGGTTACCCCATGTGACTCTACCCTCCCTAGCAACCGGGCCAATTTGGTTGCTTAGGAGACCTGGCTGGAGTCACTCAGCACGCCCTGGATTTGAACTCGCAACTCCCGGGGTGGTAGTCAGCGTCAATACTCGCTGAGCTACCCAGGCCCCGGTGAAACACTTTCTTAAGATGTGTTACATTCATACGAGTAGACAGTGAAGTTTGAAGTAAGTTTGGAGCAAAAAAACCTTGTGTAAATTGTCATGTGGACATTTAGCTTTACGCTAAGCTAAAATGCTATTTCTAGCCATTTTACATGCACCGGTTACCAGGCACAATCATATTTTTATCAATAAAATCAACGTTAGAACATTAATTATTTTTTCTCCATTAAGACCTTTGATATTAGGGCAAAAATCGTATTCTTGATGAGAATTTTTGCATTGTTTTTCTGTAAAAATTTCTAAAAATCCTTAAAACAAGATCTTGTTTTAGAAGCAACACTGCTTAAGATATTTATGTTTTTCAGAGAATGTATTTTGTATCGACTTCCTTCATTTTAGCAAGCAATAGCATGCTAAACATTAGCATGATAAATGCTAAGCTACTTAAAAAAAAAAAAAAATACAACATGTTGTTGGTGTACCCGTCCTCAACCTAAGCAAAAACTCCACTCTTCACCACAAAGGTAACGCAGCGTAACAGAATCCCACAATAACAACATTAAACACTATTAAGTATCCACCTTTTCACATCTTGCTCAAAAATGCTTAGAACAACACTTAATTTACACTTTTTTACTCTCCGCATCAAGTCCCATACAAAGCAACTACAAATCCCCTGTCCATGTCATTGAACATACTTGTTTGGTTCATATGCACCATACATAATGTAATCTAGTAGAATCCACATTTGAGATAATTACATTAATTGAAATGAATGAATGAATGTTACATTTATAAAGCACTTTTCTGACAGTACACTCAAAGCACTTTATACAGTGAACAGGGGACTCTCCTCAACCACCACCAGTGTGCAGCATCCACCTGGATGATGTAACAGCAGCCATAGTGCACCAGTGCACTCACCAGCTATTGGTGGAGAGGAGAGAGTGGAGTGATAGAGCCAATTAATGAACAGGGATTATTTGGAAGCCATGATTGATAAGGGCCAATGGGGGGATATTGGTTACACCCCTACTTTTACAAGAAGTGCCCTGGTATTTTAACAACCTCAATTTAACATCTCATCCAATGGACAGTGCCTTTTTACAGTATAGTGTCCCCATCACTATAATGGGGCATTAGGACCCACACAGACCACAGGGTGAGCACCCCCTGCTGGCCTCCCTAATACCTCTTGCAGCAGCAACTTTAGTTTTTCCAGGAGGTCTCCCATCCAGGTACTGGCCAGGCTCAACTCTGCTTAGCTTCAGTAGGCAACCAGTCTTGAGCTACAGGGTGATTTGGCTGCTAATGAGTTTGTAATGAAGAGTAGCTTCATGTAGCTGTGTCAATTGTTTTGTGCTTAAACCACTTATGAACTTACCCCGATACAGGAATGCAGTTTAATGCATTTACATGACCACAAATGTTGTCGACTTACAGTATTAAGCATAATCGGTTTAAGATCATGTATGTAAATGCGCTCATTGTTATCAAATTATGTCATTACGTTGCATGTGAGTGATGTTCGGTTATCATCTTATAAATAAACTAAAAGTTATTTTGCATTTGTAATTCTGTTTTGTATAAAAATGTCTATGCCAAAATTTGGCAGTCCGATCAAATAATGAGTCAAGAAAGAAATTATCGTTGATGGATGAAACTTTTTACCTCCTGTCATTTATTTTCGGTACTTTTCAATTGTCTTTTATGTATTGATTTGACTGTTTTAGCCTTTAGACCCAGAATGTCAATATTAAACTATGAAAATCTGTTCTAAAAATATAAATTATTACATGTTTAAAACTGTAATCATCTAAACAAAGAGTGAAATAAACATAAACCATTTCAATATTTATTGTGTGAAAATGATTTGTCATTTTTGTCCCACAAAACCACACCAATCAATTTTGCTCCTAATAAAGTTTATTTCAAAAGTTAGTGTATTTGTTAACCAACTGGACAAAAGTGCCAGTGAATGTCAGATATGAGACAAAACAAAGAAAAATCAAGAGAAATATCACCATTTATTGGCCGACATTTCCAATCAAGCTGTAATTTTGACAAATTTTGGCAAAAAGTCTGAAAATATTATTTTAGATATTAAATAATATAATAGAAATAATTAAAAATAATTAATAATTCACAAATAACATTATTATTTAATATAAAAATATTATTTATTTATTTATTATATTAATTATTATATAATTTAATTAAAATATACTGTATAAAATGTTAGCTATTAAATTATGCCTCAGTCATTTTATTTTAAAAAGGTTAAAAATGTAATTTCCAACACCAATAACTGGAAGAAAAAATAAGAGTAGAATGGTTTAATGGCATAACAAATTCTGTTCGTGCTCTGTTGTATATTGCACATTTTGGCTAATATAGTGGGTCATCTGGGTATTCTATGCATACAAAATATACCGTTCAGTATATACCCTTCAGTAATGATAAGAGTAGTATAGTAAAATGCTATTCTGAACGAACATAGCCACTCACACATACATACAGACTGTCACAAATCTCCCACAGACTCCCACATCCACCACACAAACACCTGATAAACAAACCTACATACATGCTTCATGCACTAGTTTGTTTATGTCTCTCTCACTCTCTTTCATTGCTCAGGGATGGCGCTCTCTAATGCAGCGTCCTGTTATCCACAGAGACAGGTTTTGCTGTGTTCAGTTTAATTATCGCTGGCCCTCATTAAACTAACTGAGTTGCCGCTCTCTTAAGGGTAATAACAGATCTCTTAGGTGCTGCAATGCATCTTCAAACCGCAGCAAAGGCACTTTATTTATACTGTCAGCACAAATGCACAATGGATTCTGGGATAAGCTCATTGTTTATTAGTGCTAGCCAAATAAACCACTTGAGTATTTATCCACTGACTGTCAACAACACTTTAATATGCTTTATTTCATTTGTAAGCTCTTTAAAATAGCAAGTAATCGTGAAAGAGAAAGAGAGGAAAATACAAAAGCATTCGGCACAATAACGAGACACTATTTTTATGACCCTATATAGTATTTTATATACATAAAACACCTCTTCAAAAAATTTACTGATTTTTATGTTTTTATAGCATTTTATATTTTTTGCAGGGCTAAAATAAAAATGTGGTAAACCGGTCCTGAGCAGGAAAATGTTGCATTAGTTTGGTATAATCTTCTATTATTATTATTATTAAGTAGAGAAACAATTTTGTTTTAAAATATTTTTATTTACATTTAAATAATACATTTAAAATACATACTAAATAAAATGTATGTTTTTAAATATAAATATTTGAATGAAAATATATAGGTACTATCTATATCGCTATATCGCGGAAAAAAGTTTACGCTTAAAATGTTAAAGTCTCCGTATACAAGTCAGGCATTTGAGGTGTCATTTGAAAGCTAAAAATCTGAAATTTTCAGAGATAAAAATCACTTCTGCATTCATGTTACTTAAAATAACAAAATAAGGCCTAAAAACGTTCGTGTTGAAAATTAGCGCCCTCTAGAGGTAATAGGGTAGAAATATTTATATAAAAATAAAAATCCTTCACATAGCACCTAAAAGTGCAAGTCATATATCAAATGAAAGCTCTCACTCTCAGGAATGTGACTGTACAGTTTATTTTGTTGCCCTAATACCACAGTTCGAAAGATTTTCAAAAGAATCACAAAGTGAAATATGTCATCAAATACAAATGTCTCTTTTATGCTCCGATAACTGCTACTGTAAGCCCCAAATAGCTAAAAACTTTATATCTGCTTTTACCTTTGGAAGTAAATTTGCCATTTTTTACTTGTCTGTGAGCTTGCTTGTGTGAATAATCTAATGTTATATCTTAGATGTCCAGAACAAAATACGCCATCCAGCACAAAAAGCATGCAAACAAATCATCAGAAAAATATTATTTCGACTATTAATAAAATGTTGTCCATGATCATCACAAAAGGGAGGAGCTTAGCTTTCTAATGACACATGAATTGAGCTTCTAGTCCACTCAGATGCCGAGATATTACATAAAATGACGAGGATGGTGCATGAACTGAAAATTAGACTGAATGTCTATGGACGAGCACATCTGTGAGGGCTAAAATGCGTTAGAGCGCCACCTACATTTCAGATCTGTATATTGTGATGGAAGATAGAGAAAAAAATATTTTATTCTAGTACTTGCTTCCATCTAGTGGAATGAAATAAGACTTTTCAAAGTGAAGTAGAGTGAACAGAACCATAATTACATGTTGGGGGGGGGGGTGGTTTGTCAAAAAAACTTTCCATTTATCATGAGATTATAAACACATACAATATTCTTTATGAATAATTGGAGTCTTTTTATTATTATTATTTTGGTGGATTTTTGAAAAAATGAGACCAACATTTTTTCAATTAGTCCACAGTATGTGTGAATGGTGAGCTTTTAAATTTGAGTGTGAAAAATTGCGGGCGGCAGCCCAAAAATGCACCAGAGTTTAAGAGTTTAATTATTTTACAAAACTATTGAGAGGGAATGCAAAACTATTTCAGAAAAAAAAAATTCCATCCCTGTCCACTAAGTAACTCACTGTCCACATCACTGTCACGACTGCTATGTTGATCGGAACTGCACCCAAGAATTTCACACACCATTGCACTTGTGTATATGGCTGTGTGACAATAAAGTGATTTGATTTGATTTGATTTGATAACTCCTGATAAAACAAAACAAAAAACTTTTGACCAAAGGTGTGTGAAAAATAAACTTAATTCAAAATATAGTACAATGTAGTAACTCACACATACACATTATTCTAGTGTTCTAGTTGTGTTCTAGTGGTTGATTTTGGTGTTCTATGTGGTTGCCAAGCAGTTTATATGGTGTTCTAGGTGATTGTTAGGCAGTTTATATGCTGTTGAAGGTGGCTAGGTGGTTAAAATGTTTTCTAGTTGGTTGCTAGGCGGTTGATTTTGGTCTTGTAGGTGGTTGCTAGGTGGTTGATATGGTGTTCTAGGTGATTGTTAGGTGATTTATATGCTGTTGAAGGTTGCTAGGCAGTTACATTTTTCTCTAGATGGTTGCTAGGTGGTTGATATGGTGTTCTAGGTGGTTGTTAGGCTGCTTATGCTGTTGAAGGGGGTTGCTAGTCAGTTAAAATGGTGTTTTAGTTGGTTGCTAGGTGTTTGATATGGTAATCTAGATGGTTGCTAGGCGTTTGACATTGTGTTCTAGTTGGTTGCTAGGTTGTTGACATGGTGTACTAGATTTTTGCTAGCAGGTTGACATTGTGTTCTAGTTGGATGTTATGCAGTTGATATGGTGTTCTAGTTGGTTGCTAGGCGGACGATATAGTGTTCTAGTTGGTTGCTAGGCAGTTGACATGGTGTTCTAGATGGTTGCTAGGAGGTTAAAATTGTGTTCTAGTTGATTGATAGGCAGTTGATATGGTGTTATATTTGGCTGCGATTGTGTTCTATTTGGTTGATAGGTGGTTGATATGTTGTTCTAAATGGTTCTAGATGGTTGCAAGGGGGTTAAATGTTGGTTGATAGGCAGTTGACATGATGTTTTAGATAATTGCTATGGGGTTAAAATTGTGTTATATTTGGTTGCTAGGCAGTTGAGATTGTGTTCTTGTTGTTTGAAAGGCGGTTGGCATTGTGTTCTAGTTGGTTGATAGGCAGTTGATATGGTGTTTTAATTGGTTGCTAGGCAGTTGATGTGGTGTTCTAGTTGGTTGCTAGGCAGTTGATATGATGTTCTATTTGGATGCTAGGCGGTTGATATAGTGTTCTGTTTGAATGCTAGGCAGTTGATATGGTGTTCTATGTGATGGTTAGATGGTTTATATGCTGATGAATGTTGCTAGTTGGTTAAAATTATGTTCTGGTTGGCTGATAGGTGGTTGATATGGTGTTCTTGTTGGTTGAAAGGTGGTTGACCTTGTGTTCTAGTTGATTGATAGGCAGTTGATATGGTGTTCTAAATGTTTGCTAGGTGGTTAAAATTGTATTTTAGTTGGTTGCTAAGCAGATGATATGATGTTCTAGATGGTTGCTAGGCGGTTGATATGGTGTTCTAGTTGGTTGATAAGCGGTTGACCTTGTGTTCTAGTTGATTGATAGGCAGTTGATATGGTGTTCTAAATGTTTGCTAGGTGGTTAAAATTGTATTTTAGTTGGTTGCTAAGCAGATGATATGATGTTCTAGATGGTTGCTAGGCGGTTGATATGGTGTTCTAGTTGGTTGATAGGCGGTTGATATGGCGTTCTGTTTGGTTGCTAGGTGGTTGATATGTTGTTCTAAATGGTTGCTAGGTGGTTTAAGGTGGTTGCTAGGCGGTTAAAATTGTATTTTAGTTGGTTGATTGGCGGTTGATATGGTGTTCTAGTTGGTTGCTAGGCGGTTGATATGGTGTTCTAGCTGGTTGCTAGGCGGTTAATATGGTGTTCTAGTTGGATGCTAGGCGGTTGATATGGTGTTCTAGTTGGTTGCTAGGCAGTTGACATTGTGTTCTAGTTGGTTGTTAGGCAGCTGACATGGTGTTCTAGTTGGTTGCTAGGCAGTTGATATGGTGTTCTAGTTCTCTATAAAAGAAATCCATGAAACAGTGTATCTTATGCTTTTTTAAAGGTTTTATCATAAAATCAATAGTTCTGGTCCTGGATGCTGATTAACCAATACAGTATTTTTTTTAATACAGTAATGAGAATATAATGTCAAGTCATCCTTGAGAGTAATGGGAATTAAGCAAAAACCCTCAAAAGTAATGAGAGGTGTGTAACGTCTCAAAATTAAGCTTGATTTTATTTTAGAAATAAATATGCTTTACATATTTAGAAAAATATGACACAATCAGAAATCTGCTCCTATCCCCTGTTCTCTTAAATGCCTGAAAACTTCATGGAAAAGTCATGGACATTCATTAGTCAAAAATTGCAAGGACTCTAAAAGCTTGTGCCATTTAAATGCAATATTCATCGGTTTGTTGACGGTTCCTAACATGTCGTCTGAGGTTTAGACTTTCATGGTGGCAGCACTTTTCCCATGCTGTGATTATCTTTTCTTTTTGTATTATTGTCTTTCTAGCTGATGATTAAGTGAGCTGTTAGAAAAAAGCACTCGAGAGCGGCGTGTACACCATTGAAATAACTCCTTCAATATTAGAGCACTAGTTATTAAGATAATGAGCCATTCATTCTCATTTAGACTAAATTTACTGCCAGGAAAATTCTCTAATTACTACCATTAATCATCTGTTCTGAGGAGTTCAGGTCACACATGAAGTGTGCGGTCCATATGGAGGAGTCCAACAATACCACCCCACAGCAAACTTACAAGTCATCATAATCATAGACACTATTATACAGCAATTGAAGGAACAAACGAACCAATCACGTGTGACTAAAATAATTCTTCCTGTCTTGGACCTTGTGACAGGTATCACCTCAGCCGTTTGTGTCTAACATGGCGTGTTTGGTCCAGTGTTGGGGATTAACTAACAAAATCAACTCCCCTATTCATTGCATACATTGCATATATAGTTTTTGTGCCTCTGTAGGACGGTTTAGGTGAGTGTTTGATAACTCCCTCGGCTCTCTTTCGTAGCGTTGGGAATTCCAAATCATTTTAGTGAATCGATTCATTCGGACGGTTCATGTAAATGAGTTGGTTGGAAAACGATTCACCAGTTCACTTATTTGTAGCTTTGGCAAGTCAGTTCATTTTTGTGATTTGATTTGTTTGGACAGTTTATGTAATTGAATTCATTAAAAAACAATTCACAGAATTTGACCCGATTTATGTGGCACAAAAGCAATAATCTTTTAAATATATAATGATATTAAAGATAATATTATAAATATACAGTAACTATATTACTATACTAAAACGTTATTTGTCGAACTTCAGATTGCTAAACTATTTTAGGTCCAACATGTTATCTTCTGAGTTTAACAGAACAAGTACTGCTCAATTAACTGGGAAAGTGGTTAAACAAATTCTCAGCAAGAGCATTTTTTTCTTCTTCTGGATATTCAGTTTTTCAGGCTGTTCCGAGTTTTCTTATCGCAGAGCTGCAGTTTGTCCTGCTCTCATTCTTCTGTCGTAGATTGCAGAAATATCTTTGACATTCATTCTGCCTCTCATCGGACGTCTGAGCTCTCTCACTGAGAACTAATGTCCTCCAGAATTCAATTTCCTCTGCGGTGATCTGGTTTTATCAGTGTAATAACCGTTCCCAGACCTGTGCTAATGAAACCTGTCAGTGAGTTCGGACATGTGCAAGAAACTAAGGGTGACCAGATGCTGCTCAACCATTGCTGTGCCCGACATACCTGTACATACACACACGTGTGTCTGGAGGATATTCCTGGACAGCCCTGCTGAAAAGACTGGCTTAGACCAGCATTTTTCATTTCCAGCAAGTTGGTTTATGCTGGTTAGTGCTGGTTTGGTGCTGGTTTAAGCTGATGAAATATTATATCCATCTTGTTCCCCAGCTAAAGGTACTGTTCATCCAGCATTATTATTATTATTAATACAATCTTTGAGAAAAAGGTGACCCAATTTTTATTCAAGTGAATTATCCTTTTTTGGAGAAAGTCTATATCACTTTGTTAGAGTATTTCTTTAAGAGAAAGAAAAGGTAGAGTTTTATAACTTTCTGCAACATTTTGTACAGTCTCTGCTTTCATTATTTGATCCACCTGTTGGGGTTCACTGTCAGGTCAGATCTGAACCATCTGAGATAAATGATATAAAAAAATGAATATGTTCTGAATCAAAGTGATGATTTAAAGTAAACTGTATGGTAAGCCTCAGTGTGCCCTTGTTTGACAATTGTTCAACACTGAACAGCAAAACAGACCTGCAGAATTAAAGTTTTAGACAGGGATCGAGATTCTAGGTCAGGTTTTGAATCCTGAACTTATGAAACGTATTTCTTTTTCTTGGAATAGTCTTTTAATAATAACCGAGAAGCATACAAAGCACAAGCAAATATAGGAGGTACCTGATGTACATGGTAAAACTGGGACCTTTTTTAGAGAAAAAAAAAATCCTTTTATGCACACTCTATGGGTTTTGAACCTCAGGTCATTAGGTCAGGTCAATCTGATGTACCACACCAACATTGCTATTATCAGTTATCAAAGAGGGGCCTTCTACAGCCAAAAATGGCAAATGGGGTATCATTGGAATCTGCAGATCCCAAGGAATATAAAGAGACATTATTTCCCTTAAGTTAAGCATTTTTAATAATTTTATTTTTTTAACTAGGTGGTTCTGTCTTTAAACTCCTCAGGTACCTGGACATGGTGTTGATGTTTTGTTTTGTTACAATATGACAAACTGTTCAAAAGATACATCAGTTTACACTCATATTTAAAATGATCATGGTCCTAATAAAGCATGCAAAGTTTTGTTTCAATAGATCATGATACAGCTAAGATACAGACTCACTTCCTGTTTAACACCAACACTGTTAACTTAGTAGAATAAATGTTTTATTATTATTATTATTAGTAGTAGTAGTAGTAGTTGTTGTTGTTGTAGTAGTAGTAGAATACATTTATTATTATTAATATTAGTAGTAGTAGTAGTAGTAGAAGCATACATTTATTATTAGTAGTAGTAGTAGTACTCATAGTAGTAGAATAAATGTTTTATTATTATTATTAGTAGTAGTAGTAATAGTAGTAGAAGTAGAATAAATGTATTATTATTATTATTATTATTATTAGCATTAGTAGTAGTAGTAGTTGTTGTTGTTGTAGCAGTAGTAGAATGTTTTATTATTATTATAATTAGTAGTAGTCATAGTAGTAGAATAAATGTATTAGTAGCAGTAGTAGTAGTTGCAGTAGAACAAATGTATTATTATTATTATTAATAGCATTAGTAGTAGTAGTAGTTGTTGTTGTTGTAGCAGTAGTAGAATGTTTTATTATTATTATAATTAGTAGTAGTAGTAGGAGTAGAATAAATGTATTAATATGATTAGTAGTAGTAGTAGTTGTTGTAGTAGTAGAATAAATGTATTATTATAAGTAGTAGTAGTAGTAGTAGTAGTTGTAGTAGTAACTAGTAGTAGTAGTAGTAGAATAAATGTATTAGTAGTAGTAGTAGTAGTAGTTGTTGTTGTTGTAGTAGTAGAATAAATGTATTATTAGTAGTGGTAGTAGTAGTTGTTGTAGTAGTAGAACAAATGTATTATTATTAGTAGTAGCAGTAGTTATAGAATAAATGTATTATTAATATTATTATTAGTAGTAGTAGTAGTAGAATAAATGTATTCATATGATTAATATGATTAGTAGTAGTAGTAGTAGTTGTAGTAGTAGAATAAATGTATTATTATTATTATTAGTAGTAGTAGTAGTAGTAGAATAAATGTATTCATATGATTAATGTGATTAGTAGTAGTAGTAGTAGTAGTAGTAGTAGCAGAATAAATGTATTAATATGATTAATATGATAAGTAGTAGTAGTAGTAGTAGTAGTAGTAGAATAAATGTATTCATATGATTAATATGATTAGTAGTAGCAGTAGTAGTAGAATAAATGTATTCATATGATTAATGTGATTAGTAGTAGTAGTAGTAGTAGTAGTAGAATAAATGTATTAATATGATTAATATGATTAGCAGTAGCAGTAGCAGTAGTAGTAGAATAAATGTATTCATATGATTAATGTGATTAGTAGTAGTAGTAGTAGTAGTAGTAGTAGTAGTAGTAGTAGAATAAATGCATTAATATGATTAATATGATTAGTAGTAGCAGTAGCAGTAGTAGTAGAATAAATGTATTCATATGATTAATGTGATTAGTAGTAGTAGTAGTAGTAGTAGTAGTAGTAGTAGTAGTAGAATAAATGCATTAATATGATTAATATGATTAGCAGTAGCAGTAGCAGTAGTAGTAGAATAAATGTATTCATATGATTAATGTGATTAGTAGTAGTAGTAGTAGTAGTAGTAGTAGTAGTAGAAGTAGTAGAATAAATGCATTAATATGATTAATATGATTAGTAGTAGTAGTAGTAGTAGTAGAATAAATGCATTAATATGATTAATATGATTAGTAGTAGTAGTAGTAGTAGAATAAATGCATTAATATGATTAATATGATTAGTAGTAGTAGTAGTAGTAGTAGTAGAATAAATGTAGTATTATTAGTAGTAGTAGTAGTAGTAGTAGAATAAATGCATTAATATGATTAATATGATTAGTAGTAGTAGTAGTAGTAGTAGTAGTAGAATAAATGTAGTATTATTATTAGTAGTAGTAGTAGTAGTAGTAGAATAAATGTATTCATATGATTAATATGATTAGTAGTAGTAGTAGTAGTAGTAGTAGAATAAATGCATTAATATGATTAATATGATTAGTAGTAGTAGTAGTTGTTGTAGTAGTAGAATAAATGTAGTATTATTATTATTATTATTAGTAGTAGTAGTAGTAGAATAAATGTAATAGCAGTAGTAGTACAATAAATGTATTATTATTATTATTCATATTAGTAGTAGCAGTAGTTGTTGTAGTAGTAGAATAAATGTATTATTATTATTAGTAGATGTCGTAGTAGTAGAACAAATGTATTAGTAGTAGTAGCAGTAGTTATAGAATAAATATATTATTAATATTATTATTAGTAGTAGTTGTAGTAGTCGTAGTAGTAGAATCAATGTATTATTATTAATAGTACTAGTAGTAGTAGTTTGATAAATGTATTATTATTAATATTAGTAGTAGTAGTAGTTGTTGTTGTAGTAGTTGTTGTAGTAGTTGTAGTAGAATAAATGTATTATTATTATTATTAATAGTAGTAGTAGTAGTAGTTTAATAAATGTATTATTATTAATATCAGTAGTAGTAGTAGTAGTAGTTGTTGTTGTTGTAGTTGTAGAATAAATGTATTATTATTATTATTAATAGTAGTAGTAGTAGTAGTTTAATAAATGTATTATTATTAATATCAGTAGTAGTAGTAGTAGTTGTTGTTGTTGTAGTAGTAGTAGAATAAATGTATTATTATTATTATTGGGGGGACTTGGAGCGTATTGGGAACTGGGCATTCCAAATTGAAGAGAAAATTGGAGAAAATAAATAAATAAATAAATACTAGTAGTAGCAGAATTAGAATAAATGAATTATTATTATTATTATTAGTAGTAGTAGTAGTACTAGCAGTAGTAGTAGCAGTAGCAGTAGTAGTCGTAGTAGAATGAATGTATTATTATTGTTAGTAGTAGTAGAAGTAGAATATATGTAGAATTTGTATTATTATTAGTTGTAGTCATAGTAGTAGAATAAATTTATTAGTAGTAGTAGTAGTAGAATAAATGTATTAATATGATT
>NC_059375.1:42562107-42617107 GCF_019703515.2 Myxocyprinus asiaticus
AAACCTGTTGATGTGCATGCCCCTGATGTCACTTTGCTTAAACTAGTTCACATATACTATATAGTCTAGTCAAAAGAGTTAATAATGTTGACATATTATAAAGATGTATAATTTGTCAACATTATGAAAAATTTTGAACAGCACACTACATGGTAAATGTGAACTAATTTAAGCAAAGTAAAGTTAAACCCATGGGTGGGGTCAATGAACATCAACAGGCATTTTGAAGTTGATTAAGTTGAGTCCACTCTCATATACTCAAAGTGCAAGGAAAGTATTTTATTACCTTTTACTTGATAGTTACACCAAATTAAAGTTTTAGTCATAAATTATAATTTTTTTGTTGAAAATGCTGTTCAAAAAATGTTCTTCAAAAAATCATGAAACCAACATGCACACAAAGACTCTTTTTATCACAATGGATCTTATTTGGCAATGACCCCCCAAAAAACATGAACCAAATCTAAATTTGAAATCATTTTTTTTAGTTGTTGTTTTTTTTTTTTCTCCCAATTTGGAATGCCCAGTTCCCAGTGTGCTTTTAAGTCCTCGTGGTGGCGTAGTGATTCGCCTCAATCTGGGTGGCGGAGGACGAATCCCAGTTGCCTCCACGTCTGAGATCGTCAATCCGCGCATCTTATCACGTGGCTTGTTGAGCGTGTTGCCACGGAGACATAGCGTGTGTGGAGGCTTCACGCCATCCACCGCGGCATCCATGCTCAACTCACCACACGCCCCACCGAGAACGAACCACATTATAGCGATCACGAGGAGGTTACCCCATGTGACTCTACCCTCCCTAGCAACCGGGCCAATATGGTTGCTTAGGAGACCTGGCTGGAGTCACTTAAATTTGAAATATTAACCATTGTACCGGGTCCAAAGGGGGGCGCTATGTCGTGGAAAAAGTTTTGCTTAAAATGTTCTTAAAGTCTCTGTATACATAAGTCAGACATATGAGGTCTCATTTGAAAGCTTAGAATCTGAACTTTTCAGAGATATCCATCACTTCTGCATTAATGTTACTTAAAATGACAAAATAAGGCCTCAAAACATTCACGTTAAAAATTAGCGCCCCCTAGAGGTAATTGGGTAGAAATATTTATATAAAAATAAAGTCCTTCACATAGCACCTTAATGGACAAGTCATATATCAAATGAAAGCTTTCATTCTCAGGAATGTGACTGTACAGTTTATTTAGTTGCCCTCATCAAATACAAATGTCTCTTTTATGTGGCGATCACTGCTGCTGTAAGCCCTAAATAGCAAAAAAACGTTATATCAGCTTTTTTTTTTTTTTTAGGAAGTTCTCTAAAAATGAGCCATTGATTTCTTGTCTGTGAACTTGCTTTTGTGAATAATCGAATGTTATATCTTAGATGTCCAGAACAAAATATGCCATCCAGCAGGAAAAGCATGCAATACAAATAATTGGAAAATATGTTTTCGACTATTGATAAGAATCATATCATCATAAAGGGGAGGATCTCAGCTTTCTAATGACACCTAGATTGATCTTCTAGTCCACTCAGAGGCCGAGATATTCAATGAAACATTGAGGGTGGTGCTTGAACTGAAAATTAGACTGAATGTCTATGGACAAGCACATCTGTGAGGGCTAAAATGTGTTAGAGCGACACCTACATTTCAGATCTGTATATTGTGATAGAAAGTGATAGAGAAAAAAATTATTTTTCTAGTGCTTTCTGCCACCTAGTGGAATAAATGTGTGGTTGAGTGAACAGAACCAGAAATACATGTTTACAAAGTTAGGACAACAAAAAGTTTTGTGGTGGTTCTCTGAAAAATGAGACCAATTTTTTTGCAATAAGTCCACAGTATGTGTGAATGTTGAGCTTTTAAATTTTAATGTGAAAAACTGCGGGCAGCAGCCCAAAAATGCACCAGAGTTTAAGGGGTTAAATGGGTTTCAATCCCAGGTAACAACTCAAATAAATTACCTGTTTTCAAAATGAATCACAAGGACATGCCACGTGATTACTTCCTTGCAGTGACCATCAGGTGTACCCTTTGCTATAACGGACTTGTAAAATTGCCCTTCGTAAAGGGATTCAGTTGTTCACTTTCATTCAGAATGACCCTTCGAGTATCAAACACTGTCAGTGTAAAAGCTCTGTTTGATGAAGTAACGCTGTAGTGTTGCTCATGTGACTGACAGGGAATTGAATAGTTGAGTGTTCTGATGCTGACAGGATATGATATCAGACTTGCTCAGCATCATGGGTAACACTGACCATTAATATGGCAGCTGCAACCATTCTCATTCCCCTCTCAAAACATCTCACAACAAACTTGACAGCATCTCTTAGTGCTTCTGAGGACATTGCTATGACAAGGCTTTGTGAGAGATAGACAGCCGCCCGTCATTGCTCTGACCTCTGTCAGTCATGTGGTCACTGCAGAAAGGCAGATAACAACACAGCAACCGGACATGCAGCTAAATGCAACAATGATGCAATGTGCAAACAACTAATAGGCAAAAAAGCTCTGCAGCGTCCATCCACTCCAATAACATGCTGTGAATAATGCAGTCGAGCAGCTCTCCCTACACTCTCAAATGACTTCTGTTATATATCTGTTTATGTTTTTGAGTGTAAAATATATAGGTCATATGTATATGATTTGTTTGTGTGATTGGTCTTTCATTGTCTGCTGAAATGCATTTAAGAGTTCAGTCAGCTTTGCGGCATCTTTGCAGGCCCATCCAATCAGATTTTAGAGACAAAATTCTCTGTTTTAATTCAATTGCATTATGAATAATGATGAATTATGAGACTTTATCCTCAGTATTAACTGATAGCAAAATTTCCCGATACCAACTCAGACGTCTCCTCTGAAAGTCATTAAATATCCACGCCGGATCCACTTGTCTCTGCTATGAGTGGTTTGGGCTGATGTCATATATCAGCGTCTGTAACTGATGGCGATGATGATCAGATGTGATCGGCCCTGAGCTGGCGATTTCTGAGCTTCCCGACTCCCGCTTAGCCGACAGGCCATCAATAATGTGGGAATTAATGTCACGGATCATTCTGGAACTGAAAGCACGTGTTGAAAAGGAGAGCATCACCTTACATACCAGAATACTTTCCATCCGTAGCGGAGGACATGCTCATTTTTCACCCTGCTAGAGTTTTATTTGATCTTATCTGTTACTGTGTAAAGTATCCTAATAGAAACTGAGAGGAACAGAAATGAAATTTAAAACACAAACAAGAAAGTGTAATTCAATATAGCGTAAACATGTCATCAAGAGATGGATTTGGGGAACGAAATGTTACGAGGGAAATTCATAATGGAACATGTCCATAATGTTGGCAGAGAAACATTGTAACATTGTCAGGCTGAACAAGAATGATGCTGAATTTAAATAGTGTAATTGCACCACTATTGTTACCAAAAATAATGGACAGGATAGGTAAAGTTAGATGGGTAAAGTCTGTTGAGACAAACTTTGTTGGCTTGACAAAGATATGTCTAAAAGTTTAAAAAAAAAAATGTAATAACAAAGAAAGAGAAAGAGAGAGCAACTTAAATCAGATCAAAGGCCTTGTGTGGGTTTGTTCAGATTTATATATTTTTCACAGTTGAAGTCTGAATAGTCTTAAAGCTCCATTTTTGTGACCGCGCTGCATCTTATCCAATTTTCGTGAGAGCGCAAATCACAAGTGGGCGTGAGTGGGAGTGTATTGTATGTTAATGATGTGACGCAAAGCACATTTAGCTATTTTCCTGAGAAATAGGTAATTGTGCTAAGACGTCTAATCTCGGTGCAAAGTCTAATATCAGTTCCTGCATTTGCATTTTGGGGATTCCACCAGCAGATGATATCAATGAGCTATCAATCACTTTTAACCTCCTGAGACCCCCCGCCTGACTGCTTTGTGCATTTTCCATTTTCTTTTTGATTTGTAACTAGTAGTCCCTAATTAAAAACAAAATCTAGAGCAGGTAGTTTTCCTAAAAATTGATGTCCACATTAGTGGACAGCAGGACTAAGTTTTGACATTTTAAATAACACTAAGCTGTGGAATGCTTTGAAATGCACCTTATTTTCATCATAACTCCATATAAAGCCTCTGAAAGCAACATTTTTCAGCTTTTGGATGCATCCATTGATTCTCAATGTGATAATGTACAGTAAATATATAAGAATGCATTTACAAATATTAATGCATAGAATCGTATTGTACATTGATAACAAAATAAAATGTATATTAAAATGAAGCAAAATGACCCACAGATCTGTTAGTTTAAAGTTATTCAAAATAACTAACATGTTTTTTCTACTTTTGAGGAAATGTGGTGCCAGTGTACACATATGTGGACATCATGTTTATCAGCGCGCTGACACATGATAAATTAACAGATTTTTTAAAGCAGCATATCAAATGAAACTAGAGACTCTACTCTTTACAACCAAACAGGTTTCAATGAAAAAACGTCAAGAGATTTCTTACCAGAGGCACTTTTGTTGGCACTGCGTCCATAGGAACGCTTCAAGGAAATCAACGTCATGCTGTTGTGTCACGTGACTCGGTGCGGCAGAATTTTAACCCTTAAATAACAGTCTAGAGTCTTGTGAACAGTATTCAGTTGATTTTTATTAACTTAAATGATGCGTTGTATATTGCGAAGCCAAAATACAATGTCCACGCATGTGGACACGGGGTCGCACAAGGTTAATATTAGCCACAATTTGTGTGTCAGCAGATCAAATATAATATTAATAATAATATTTATTTTGTATAGTGCCTTTCTAAAACTCAAGGATGCTGTACCAAATTTAAACATAAAACATTAAACAGAGAAACATCTAACAAATATATATTACAGAACAATGAACAATTGGAGAGCAGCAACACCTTTCAAGTACCCGTATCAAGACCACAGGTGAGACAGGCCAATCTCGAAAACATAAATTGCGGTCCAGAGGCAGGAGGTAACACAAACTTCCTCTGTAGTATTTCACCGCTAAACACCATAGCACTGGAACAATGAGTTCACAGAAGGATGTAGTTATTGAGAGTGAGATATATTTATATTTATATTTATCCAAAACATCCTACCTCTTCTGCCATTACATTCCCTTGCACTGTATATAACCGATATGTATTTAGATTTGCACTACGTATGTGTATGTGTTTGTATATGTATGTGTATATATATATATGTGTGTATATGTATGTATGTATATGTGTGTGTGTGTGTGTGTGTGTGTATATATATATATATATTGTTGTGTACTGGAAGCTCCTGTCACCATGACAAATTCCTTGTATGTATAAGCATACTTGGCAATAAAGCTCATTCTGATTCTGATTCTGATTATTGTGCAAAAGAACGAAAGACACAAATGGTCCATATTTCTATTCTTCTAATGCATAACACACAGCCCATTTACACTACCAAATTTTTATGAATAGGCTGTCTTCATTTATATCAACGTTGCTTGACATGAAATGGATTATATGATAGGATGCAGTCGGTGCAATAACGGTAGAAGAACCTCAGAATTAAATTGCACTTGACCCAGCCCATTAGCGCTTTGCATGTGCAATTTCACCAACCCATTTGTGCCTAAACTTAGAATATATCAAAACTTCATTGCCACGCCCACTGACGTATCACATCGCACTTTGCTTAAGGCATTGCGCTCTCAAAATAGAGCATTTAGTCCATTTGAACATTTTGTCAATGCAAGTCTATGGGGTTTTTTCCCTAAGATTTGACCATCCGTTGTGCGAAAACCATAAGTCCGATCAGTTAGAAAAATCTTAGCAACCTGAGTCAGAACAGCCTAAAGGTCTGTACCAGGTTTGGTGGATGTATCTTAAAAGCTCTAGGAAGAGTTACAACTGATCATTTTTGGAATTTGGGATTTTGGAAAAACCCTAAACCATGTCTGTGGAAAAACAGTCAAGCCAACATAAACAGAAACAATAGTTAAGTAAAAATACTCACTGTTTCAAACGTATAGCCACAAGATGTAAACAATATGTGTGTTAACATGATTTTAGTGTGATGAAATCACCCACTTATCTTTTCTGTGTAGTTATTTCCAATTGTATAACTTTGTTCCCATGATAATGAAAAATAATTTCTGCAATCCTGCAAAAATGACTATTTAATGAACTTTACAGCTCAAATAATACACAAGTTTTAACAGAAGAATTAATGTAAGTGCTTTTATAACATTATAAGCATCACATTTCTGCCTTTAAACCCTCCAGAAATTGGCCCCATTGACTTCCATTGTAAGTGCTCACTGTAACCTCCATTTTTGCTTTTTTACAGAAAAGGAGGGACGAGTCTAAATAATTTTTTGTGGTAATCAACATTATGCCTTAAAATTTGTCAATTGAGCTTAACTTGTATTGAACCCCGAATATTTTTTTAACAGCTTGTAGTTCTAAAATATTTTTGATATTTGATCTTTTGCATTTCTGAGGCTGTGTGAAACAAGTGCAGTAGTTGTTCTTGCAGTAAAAGCTCATGTAAAATGGATGGATGGCCGTTGGCATTCAGGAACTCGGGGGTTTCATGACAACTGGTTAAACACACAGTGACGGAGTCCGCTGGTCTTCAGACACATGTCTCAGGGTATTTCCATCGCTCCAGGGCAAAACTACAACTTAGACCCTCTGATACTCTAGGGAAGTGCTTTCATGTTGCTTTTGTGTGTTTATATTGACCTTTGACCTCAGTGGATGAGATCAGATGAGAAACAACTGCACTCTCTAAATGCATCTTAAAGTTTGCATCTTTTCATTCATCGATTGTTAGGTCAAAATCATACAAAAGTAACTGGACCTACCCCATTGGGAAAAAAAATATCACTAACAATCTCTTCCAAATTTCAGTAGTTTCTTCTGGACCGCAAAAAGATTAAATCGAAAACAAGACTTTTTCTTTGCTTACCTTAAAATGAAAATTTTTCAAAAGACAATCTGGTCTTGTGAGAACTAATGGTCTTGGATGTCAGTGACGTCAAACGCACACGGTTCTTTATTTTGATCAGTATACCTGTTGTTTTATTAGGCTATTTCAAACTTAACAGATTTATTTTTGTGAAAAGTGTGCTTGTGCACTTTGTATTTAAAATGACTCTTGCTTTAATATTTTTTCATCAAATGCAGTGGCATTTCGAGATGAGATTAATAATGAATTTAACTATTCTGGTTCCTCAGCGATTCTATTAATGATTCTTTTAGTAGGCTACTTTTGAGGAAGAAATATTTGGAAATAAAAAATGCAATTCTTATTGTTTTCTTTAATGCAATGATGAGATTTAAGAGATAATTGCACACAAACCTTTTAAAGAAAAATGCTAATTCTCTTATCGTTTACTCAGCCTTATGCCGTCTCAAACTCATATGACTTGCTTTCTTCTATGGAACACAAACAAATATATTTTGATAGAGATATGAAGTTTTTGTCCATACAATTCAAGTCAATGGGGTCCAACAAGTTCAAGCTCCAAAAAGGACACACACACAAAAGGACTGCAGTGGTTTTATCCATGTCTTCTGAAGCGTGTACAACGCTTTGGGTATGCGTCAAGTACGAGGAAGTGTAATCAAACTTCAAATCATGATTGCGCCAAAGAACCTGTCAAGATTTATAGTAAAAAAAGAGTTGCATTTTGGTCAGTTTCTCACCTAAAACCAATCGAATCACTTCAGAAGACATGGATTAAATCACTCGCATCATATGGATTACCTTTATGCTGCTGTTATGTCCTTTTTGGAGCTTAAAAGAGTTGTACCCCATTGAATTGCGTTGTGTGGACAAAAACAACTCACATCCATAAAAATATCTCCGTTTGTGTTCAGCAGAAGAAAGAAATTCATACAGTATGAGTTTAAGATGGCATAAGGGTAAGTAAATGATGAGAGAATTATAATTTTTGGGTGAACTATTCCTTTAAGATATTTTATTCATTCATTTTGTATAAAATAGCACTAATAACAACAAAACACATGAAGGTGTTTTTAAAGATTTCCTGTTTCAGTGGCATACCCAAAATTAAAGGCTCATAACTCGACCCCCCCATAGTGTTTGTTATCATTATAACGAAAACTTTTCTGATTATTTAATGATATAGATTATGATACATTCCGAGACTCTCAGCCTAAGAAACTGCTGAAAAATCACAAAACAATTTGAGCCATAAATGTACTTTTTTTCTTATTTGACATTCTATATCTCTGGGTGTAAATAAGGTGACTCTTGACTGCTAAGGTGACTGCTTTTGTTTTGTTCCCAATCATATTAACTGTATCTGAGAAACTTTTTTGTGTGTTAATACGACAAAGCAAAAGTTATAGCATTACAAAAATAATTTATCCAAAAATGTCGCCATGTGTCCAAAAGCCTCTCCAAACAAATAAAACATAATAATTGTACATAAGAAGTAATTACACATGCAAACACAACAATGACTAAAGGTTTACATAGCATGCAGACATGATTTTAGTAATGAGATTTCACAGAATGAGTTTCATTCTGTGCCATCTGAGTCATCATTGAGTCTGTGTCGTGTATTTGGCGCCATCTCCTGGTGGACATATGTAACATTGTGCTTCATGTGGATTATCTAAAGATCTATAAATTTGATTATCTTGTGTGTGGACTCGTTTGAAAGATAATCACCTCCTTTAAATAATGTAATGTGATATTTTATGTTCCGTATGTTCGTGTTAACCAAAGTTATAAGTGAAAACGCGGCATAAAAGCAACACCAACATAATTGTCAAAGACATATACTTAACTGAAACTCGCTATATTTTTGTCTGTGAGTACAACAGATAGGCTGGTTGTATTCTACTCTTTAAGAGCTTTTCAACAACATGTGACACATGACTAGTTGAAGAGTTTGATGTTTTTATTGATTGCAATAATACGTAGTGCAATTTGTTTTATAAATGATCAAAACTGAACACTTCCGATTTGTCTGCCAATTTCAAAGCACTTGTTCAATTTTGGTCATAATGTCTACATGCATTGGAAAGAAGAGATTCTAAGCTTTTAAATGATACTGATTTTGTGTTGGACAAGACTGTAGTTATTAATATTTTGACAATTTTATTTTTTTCTTATATTTTTAAACTATATAAAAGACAACATGACATAAAAATTTACCCAGTTTTCTTATTAATTTAACTATTGTCTCTGTTTATTATATTGGTTTGACAAAGAGTCAAAAGAGTCATTTGTTTGGGAATTGGACTACACTGGTTATGCTATATATTTCGCGCTGTACATTCATGAGTGGTTTTGCGGTGCCGCTGAATAGCAATGCAGGAAAAAATGTAGTATAGTGTTCAGCTTGCATAGGCGGATAAATGTACTTTCGAGAACTGTTAACTGAACCTAAAGTCACGAAAATAATTCTGTTTCGGTAAAAAAAATGTAACCAGTTCTCGGTTCCCAAACCTAATGAAATGTATATATATTTTAAGTGTGACTGAATTATCCAAATACTTTTAGGGCTACTGTATGTTGATGTTTTTCCATTTCATAAGTTTTACTGCATTATCAGAGCTTCTGTTCTCTTGGTGTCCCTTTGTAAATAAAGATTTATCCTCTCTTGTCCTCTTGGTAGACAAATTGATCGCAGACACAGCTGTATTGACAGCGCATCAGTAGGAAGTGGAGATGACTTAATCAGGCCGGACACTCCATAATGAGCACCTTGTTTTTTACTAAATCTGTTTATCTGGACGGTCTCTGATGGACTAAGAGCATCCTGTTGTCATGGAGACTGTTGTTGCATTTGGGTAAGATCCTGTTTCTGTTTTTTGTTTTGTCTTATTCGGTTGTTAGATTAACTCATGTCTGTAGTTTTCCGAATATCTCTGCAAATTGAGTGTGTAAAAAGATTTTGTTGATCAAATATTTTTGCATTGTTTTCCATCATTACCATTCTATTCCAGGTTCCCTTGTTTTGTAATCAGGTAGTCTAGCTGAAACAGGACTCACCTGAATGTTTGAGCTCCATTACAGAGTATAATGCATCAGGAAGCGGGTGCCAATGAATTCAAGAAAACCAATCTAATCTAGATATGCTTTAGGGGCTGTTCAAAGCGTTTTTATGTCCATCTGTGCTCTCTTTCCATTATTTTTCCATGTAAACGTGCGCTAGACCCAGGGGTTATGGGGATAAGGGATGCATTGTAAATCTCATCAGCCTCTCTTCACAATATGTCAGTTTTAAAGAAATGTAGATATTTTTGGAATATGTTTTGTGTTTTTAAGAATATGTGATATAATTTCAATTTTTTCTAAAATAGATATGGCACAAACATCACCATTACCATGCATCTAAATTCAATAAATAGCCAAACAAAAAACATGAAAAGGTCAAAGAACAATTTCAGTGTTTAGATGTGTATTATGACATTAGATTATTGTTGTCACACATGACTCTATAAAATAAATCCTGAATGTCTGTCCCCTTCAGTTTTTGGCTGTTGGTTGTAGGCTACATGAGACATTATTAGTCATTCAGTATTTCAGTGAAAAAGATTAAAAAACCCTTACGAAAATCGAGAGTTCATGGCAAATATGCCGCAAACTTGCCAAAAAGTAGCCACTGATCATTTTCACATGCAAATGAGCTTTGCGGTAAACTTGCTGCAAATTGTCCACTGTTGCCAAAGGTTTGCCGGAGGTTCACCATCACCGGTGAAGAGCTGCAAACTTCTGGAAAACATTTGCGGCGAACCAAAAGCTCATTTGCATGTGAAAAGAACAAGTGGAAAATGTGCGGCCAGTTTAGATTTTTTTGTAAGGAAATAAAGAGGTCAGAGATTTAAAACTCACTGAAAATGTTTTGTGTTGTTTGCTCACGTCCTTGTCTCAAGTAGATTGCAGCTTACTGGCAGGCTGTTGTGCTCATTAATAATTAATCATGTTGTCTGCGTTCACTCGAACTGATCAGCTTGCAGAGACATCCCCTGGGTCGTTTTAGGCAAACGGCTGCACTACAATTAAGCAAAATAAACTTATTAAAATGTAATTATTATCTCCTAAAGGGGGGGGGGTAATTTAGTTATTTCTAAAAGTAAAAGGGACATGCCCCCCTCAGTTATAATGGCTCCTACGCCCCTGGCTAGACCCCGTTTTTGACCATTGCACCGCATCCATCTCGCACAGGAGCAGCACGTTTTTTTTTTTTTGGATGCTGTGTGAGGTAAAAAAGAATGTACATTTTTAAAAGCAAGTTTCTCAAAACCACATCTGTTGTGCATTATCTGTTATCTAGGTTTCTTTAGTGCAAGAACAAGTTTTTGTGTTCATCTGAGCTGTTTAAAAAAAAAACAATTTTATGCAAACATGCGCTAGACGGTCATCTTTGACCATGTCGAGGCGCGTTTTTAACCTGGCACGGCATTTAAAAAATACTAAAAAACAAAAACGAGACATGCCGCTAAGATCTACGTCAGTGCTACATCAGTCTAGTGTATGTTTACATAGAAAAACAGTGCAGACTGATGCAAAAACACATTCAGCAAGATTTTTAACTTGTGTACTTATCTGAAACATTCTTGTTTTGTTTCTTATTTGTAAAAGACATTTACAGAATTTACAATCTGTGAGCTGGAGAATTTGCTTGCCAACTACTGTGCCATCCATCAAGAAGAACACGCTTAACTTTCTCCAGGTAATACTGTCTGTAATAAGTGTACAGTAAGTCACATTTGATAAAAGTATCTGTTAAATAAACACACAGTTACCAACACGAATACATCCATATTTATTCTGTGAAATTACAAAATAAAATCATGTACATTTTATTTACAGTCTTCTGTACAATATTATCTTATGTTTATATCTGTTATGCCATTTTGCCATTTACAGTAAATAGTGACATCCAGCAACACACAAGATTGCAAGAATTCTCTCTGCATTCGACGAGATAAAACACTTAATCCACTCGAAATGTTTTTCGTCTGAACGCTTAAGACATTTCCTTTTGAATTGCACATTTTATTCCTCTGATAAATCTGTCCTCCAATAAAGGGGTCATGTCATGCATATTTTATTATTTTCCTTGAGGTTCACTTATAATGTTAGTAAAGTTAGTAAAGTCATAATGTAGTGACCGTTTTCCATCCTGTCTTTGGCCCTTTGTCTGAAACGCACGGTTTTTGCGCTACTTCTCCTTTAAGACTTCAAATCACATGTCCACTGTTATGATTGGCTAACCTCTTATCAGAGCAAATGCCACCCGCCATAAAACTCGTGGAACTGTTTTTTTGTTTTGTTTTTTTTTTTGTTTTGTTTTTCAAAAATGAAGGAATGAAAACGTGCAAGTGATTTACAAAATCCCCTGCATGCACCCAGTCCAGAAAATTATCGATAGCACTACTGTATTTATGTGGGCACGCAATCAAACTACTACAATTGTTTGACTGAAGCAACAATGGAAAACTGAACTAAGTCGGCACACTGTTGCTCCTGACTACTTGTATTATGAGGCATACAAGATTTGAAGTTCCCCTCGAATGTTTCGCTGTTTAAATACGGGACAATGGGTGTTCGTTTCGGCCAAAATACAATAAGAAAATACAATATTCAAAAGGACACCACATGCTGACATTGCAATGTGGCCAATTTCAAAACGAGTCATTTTTGCAAAGAGTGGGGAAAACAAAAATGCTCATTTTGGACTGAAAAGAAAGTTTTGATTTCTGAAACTTACAGTATGTTTTCATAGTATAAATGACCTCTCATATGTCAGAATAATGGAGAAATTGATTCCTCATGACATGACCCCTTTAAATGGGTAATCTGCAAATTGCACATGTTAAATGACCAAAATGATGCATACTATCAAATACCTTGAGCAAATATTTCCATGTCACTTTTCAGTCACTCGCTTTTTAAATGTTAAGATTTGCCGCATATCTCTTTGCCGCTGTAACTAATCAAGTCTTGTGGGCGTTGATGATTTTTGGGCCACTTTTCGCGGCAGTGGGTCTTTGCAGGCCCTCCCTCGAGTCCGGTTCTGCCCGGCACCGCTGATGAAAGATCAGCTCTGTTAAGGCTCATGTGACGCAGATGCAGTATATAAAGCACAATATAACCTGATTAGAGTTTATGTGAAACACTGGAATGACTGTAAAAGTGAACACAGAAGCTCAAGGTTCATCACACTTTTATCAGGTCTGAGAAAAACAGTTTCTCTCTGAAAAGTAAATACATACAATGGTTTTATGGACTAACAGCACTTTGTTATTTATAGTAAAAACCTCAGAAGGTTTAAACCAAATAAATACACTTTGAAATACTGCATGTCAAGATTTGGAATGTTTTTGCTGTTTTCTCAAAAACGGCACTTTACAAGCTGCATGGGAACAGTCTGAGAATGTTTGTCATCAAAGACATCTAACACAAACAATCACTGAACAGACGACCATGAACTATATTTCATCTTAATATTACTGATATGGACATCTGAGCATTTGAGTTGATTTTGGTGCGTAATGGTGCAATCACATTAGACTTTGTGTTTCATCTGTCACTGCATGTCAAAGTTTGTTACGACGCAGTCTCATAACAACTCGTAATAATTCGTACAAGATGGCGAAATCGTAAGATATCATCCAATTTTGCTCGTACGAAAAAGTAGGGAAAAGTACGACCTTTACACCAACCAATAATCAGAATTTCAAATTGATACAATACAGGGATTGAATTTTAGTTAGCCTCCTATCCAACACTATTTAAGAAAAAAGAAAACGTCTGATCAAATTTAGTTACTCATTTCATATTTATTTATACAATACAAATGACTGACGTGAATAACCTGTAACACGCTTCCCTTGTCTCGTTCCAAACTCCGATGTTTTCTTTCTTCTGCGGTACACAAAAGTTATTTTCCTATTAAAATCGCAGTTAGGTTTAGGGTTTGGGTAAGGGGTTAGACTTTATGGTTAGGTTTAGGTTTGGGTAAGGGGTTAAACTTAAGAAAAACTGTCATATAATCATTCGTTGGTTTGTTTATTTTTGTCTATGCAAGTAAAAGTCGTACATTTTTGTACGAGGCTACGAGCCAGTGTGTACAGTATCGTACAATTTCGCCATCTTGTACAAGAAAATACTATGTTTACTGTCATAGAGAAAAATAAACAAACAAGCAAACAACGTCATCGTGACTTTTGCTAAGGCCAGGTTCACACCAATACATTTGTGTTTGAAATCGCATAACTTTTTGCTACATTTTGACCTTCCGTCCACACCCAATTATTTTATTTTCTCCCCAATTTGGAATGCCCAATTCCCAATGCGCTCTAAGTCCTTGTGGTGGCGTAGTGACTCGCATCAATCCGGGTGGCGGAGGAAGAATCTCAGTTGCCTCCGCGTCTGAGATCATCAATCCACGCATCTTATCACGTGGCTTCTTGAGCACGTTACCGTGGAGACGTAGCGCATGTGGAGGCTTCACACTATTCTCCACGGCATCCACGCACAACTCACCACACGTCCTACCGAGAGCGAGAACCATATTATAGAGACCATGAAGAGGTTACCCCATGTGACTCTACCCTCCCTAGCAACCGGGCCAATTTGGTTGCTTAGGAGACCTGGCTGGAGTCACTCAGCACACCCTGGATTCGAACTCACGACTCCAGGTGTGATAGTCAGCGTCAATCCTCGCTGAGCTACCCTGGCCCCCCGAAAACAGAGCTTTTTGAAAATGCTCTCCCAAGTGGATAAATATGAAAACGCTGTCTTCGCGTTGTAGTGTGGACAGGAAAAACGGAAATATTCGAAAACGATGGCGTATTTGTTGTCATGTGATCCAAAACAATCAAGATGGCGTCCCATGTTGTAGCCATGCTTACGTTTTTTTCCGCATGCGCAGTAAGGGCATTAAAGCATTTCCAGACATTTCAGTGTGAACGACCAACTTTAGGAAAACGTTTGAAAATGACAGTTTGGACAGAGAGTGTTTTGTAAATGAAAATGCCATTTTCAAAATTAATCTGATTAATCTGGACATAGAGTAGCCTAAATTTAACCCCTTACCCAAACCCTAAGCCTAACCCTAATCCAACCTTTACCTTAACCCCTACTTCTTAACCTTAAGATGTTTTCTTTCTTCCGCGTTACACAAAATTTATGTTGCTATTAAAATCATCGTTAGGTTTAGGTTTGGATTAGGGGTTGAATTTAGGAAAAACTGTCAAAATCATTCGCTGGTTTGTTTATTTTTGTCAATGGAATTAAAAGTCGTACATTTTTGTAAAAGTCAATGCGTCCCATTTCTTACAATTTCACCATCTCGTACAAGAAAATACTACGTTTACTGCCATAGAGAAAAATAAGCGAACCAACGAACAATGTCATCATGATTTTCGTTTGAAAACTCGTTAATTTCGCTACGTTTTGGCCTTCCGTCCACACTCAGACGGTGTTTTTGTCTAGCGAAAACAGAACTTTTCAAAAACGCTCTCCCAAGCGGATAAATATGAAAACGCCGTCTTCACGTTGGAGTGTGGACAGGAAAAACTGAGATATTCGGAAACGATGAGAGCGTTTCGTAAACAACAATGCCATCTTCAAAATTATCTGGATTAATCTGGACGTACAGTAGCCTAAGTTTAACCCCTTACCTAAACCCTAAACCTAACTGTTATTTTAATAGGAAAATATATTTTGTGTTATGCGGGAGAAAGAAACATCAGGTATGGGTAGGTTAAGAAGTAGGGGAAGGGGTTAGGGTTTAGGGCAAAGGTCAGTTAGGGTTAGGGGTAAGGTTATCAGTGTAATTACAGAAGTAACTAAATGCATTTACTTTATATGTATGTACAATGCAACCACACATACGTACATAGTAAGCACAGCAGTTAAAGACACCTAATATAAAGTGGGTCCTCTATGGGAAAAAAAGTGTAACCTTTTCTGATGATATTTTACGATTTCATCATCTCGTACAAATTATTATGAGGTGTTATGAGGGTCATGTTGAGTATATCCCACATCTGATTTGGACCGAACACACCATCAAAGTCTAGGTTGACCGCACTTTAATGGTTTCATAGAAATGACAGACGTTACGATTGCTTTCCAATCCATTCACCACTTGATATATAGATTAAAAACAAATAAATAAAATAAAATACACAGTTATCAAATCAAACATATTGTAAAACAGGATTTTTATTGCTACAATGCATATTCATTGGTACAAGAACATAGCTAAGCTGCCATTCAATCCAGCTATTGTAGTTATTTTTTATTGTTTAATGCGCCCAGCATTCAGATTGGCTATGGGCACTGCAGTTGGGTTCAGTGTCCATGCCAACACTGTGCCAGGCAGAGACCTGGACTGAGGGAGGACCTGTGCCCACTGTACGCGATATATGGCATCTAATACGATGGTCTTTGGCTTACAACAATGTAAAATAATTGGATCTTCTTGCAAATACTTGTTGCGTATGTCGCTAATAAATCCAGTTATATTCCTACTAACGTCTTAAAGCTGTTAAAATTACCCTTAGTAATTTCTACATATTTTTCTCATGATAACTAGAAGAGATTGCGGTCATCTACAACAAGTGTAGTAGTACATTCTACTCTCCTCTATGGTATATCTGTAATTTTCTCTTTAGCTATTATAATACTGTTATTTACTATACCAGAATCAGATCCGCCACATTCAGTTTGTCCACGATCAGGTAAGTCCAGATATTGTCTCAGGTGTTCTCCTCCACCTCTCTGATTGGCTGGATGATGTTGCTGGTGTATGATTTGTACTGAGTCACCTGATTGGCTGAGTGTGTATCGGTGTGTTTGATTTGTGTACTCCTCGGGAAGGCATTCTCAGGTTCGTCTGTGTACCAGTTCTTTTCTGTAGAATAATTAAAATCATTCAGGGCCGAGACATTACTCTACACAAGTATGTGGACGCAAACGCTAGCTATGCAAATTTGATTTTGTGCATTGTTGCATTCCCAAATTTGCATAAACTCTCTAGTAGTCTGTCAACAATCATTCCAGAGGGACAAATAAAATGTCATATATGAAGGGACTGTCCATATTTTTAATTTAAGAGTGTAATATAAGATTATTGGCTTGTTAATGTCACCAGTTCTGTTGTATTTAGCCATATATTCCAATCAATTTCTTCTAATAATTGCAGATACAGTATGCTCATGTTTAATGTTTCCTGCATAATTAATCAGCACAGTATACATTTTCTATTAGGTCAGTTACGCATTACAGCAGTGTGTAAATTCAGTAGTTACACCCATCTCTGCCATTTTTACAGACATCGCTTATCCCGTGCCAATCGACGTAAATATTACAGACGTCCACAGTAATAATTATTTTACAGAGAGATGTCGGGAAAACTAATCCTGTCCGAATAGGGCTTTGGTCTCATAGAATCGTGTTACTATACCTACATTTTAGCAAAATGATTTTTACGTGCCTTGTTGTGTGTATCGCGGCAGATTCCTGGTGAAATGAACACTAGAGGCGCTACAACAACAATGATTTTTATTCACTTTCACACAAATCACGACAGATTATCAGTTCACAAACACTTACTTTTCTCTCTGTTCCTCACACAATGCTATCTTATGACATCTAAACACTTTTACTATAGCGCATGACTCATTTTAACGTTTGCATTACATAACTACATTTACAAGCTTGTTCGAGTGTGGTCAAATTGTGTGATCAAACCAATGTTTATATCGATCTATTTAAAAGTAAAAGTGACAGTAATTATTATATCGTAACTGATATTTTACAAAGAGTATTTGTTGAATATAAGCAACTTGTGCTTGGTTAAAATTTTGTATATTATTTTATTGAAAACCCCCCTTTGAAATGCACGTTCCTTTTGAGGAATATCTCTCAATCAACTTTACATTACATTCATGCACACCACAAAAATCAGAGTTTTTAAAATTCTGAAATATACATTTTATAAGATACACTATATGGCCAAAAGTTTGTGGGCACCCCCTTATAATTAACGAATTTGGTTACTCTTGGCTTGGGCTTTGTGTGCTTCTAAATTTGTGGCAACTGTTTGGGGATAGCCCTTTTCTGTTCCAGCATGACAATGCCCCTTTGAACAAAGTGAGGTACATAAAAAAATGGTTTACTGTGTCTGGTGTGGAAGAAATTGACTGGCCTGCACAAAGCCCAGACCTGAACCCCACTGATCACTTTTGGGGTGAACTGGAACGGCAACTGTAAGTCAGGTCCCATCGACCAACATCAGTTCCTGACCTCACTGATAGCCTTGTGTCTGAATGAACATTTGGCCATATAGTGTATATTTAAAGTGTGAACTAATATTTCTGTGTAGTTTCATATATGCAGCCTGCTCTGTCATTGTAAATATCTCATTATTTTACATTACAAGCTATTGTGATGTCATCTTACCATAAGTTCATGAGACCCAGCGAAAAAAGTTTGACAATTTCCCTTTTTAAAATGTCATTATAGTGTTTGGAGCATAAAATACATGTGATAAAAACTGTTTATTGAAAAAAGAATATTTATATTGTATTTGAAGTGCTGAATTGGACTGTGATACATTTCAATCCATATTTATAGATCAAGAAGAGGAAGTTGTCCTGGTTAAACTCTCAAACATTTGGTATCTCTGAAAAGCCCAGGGAGTCCTCTGATAATACCCCAAGATTTACCACTGTAGCAAAACTTACATAACAAATGTCCAACACATGAATGAATTGCTGGGCCTCGGGAGGATAATGACCTTTAAAGCCGAATGCATCAAATATAATACATACAAAAAAAAAAAGAAAAGGCAATTTTCTGACTTTTTTCAGTTTATTATGTCTGCATTACATAATCAACTACATTTACAAGCTTGTTTGAGTGTGATCAAATTGTTCAGTAGCTCAACTGATAGAGCGTTGCACTTGTGATGTAAAGGACCGGAGTATGAGTCCTGAAGAGCACACGAGTCGACACGTGAGCCCAAAGTGTCATAGAAGCACCACAAAATGACATGTGCTTTTCCTGACACTATCGGTTAGGTTTAGGTTTAAGGAGTTCAGTTTTGTTGATTTAAATATCAATAGAGCATTAACCTTAAAAACCTCATCTGTTTGGGAGAACATTTAACTCGCTTTTAGCGCCACACAGTGGACATTTCACCTCTGAACTGCCGCGAAACATGTATGGAACCACATAATATCATTATGCAAAAATCCTGCAAGTCAGGTAATTTTCATAAGATCAGGCTGAACAAATGTCATGATGGAGAACCAGTTTTTGAGCTACTTAAATGATCTATGTTTACAGCTAGCTACCTGAATATTAACACATCTTGTTTGATGGCACAGACATTTAAAGGTGACCTTACTTCCCCTTTGAGTACTGAAGTTTGTAACCATTACAGCAACACAAGAATGCACGTTAAGTACGTGCAAAAGAATTGCAAACTTGCAAAGGTTCACTTTCATATCTGCATTTGCGTATTTGTGTAAAGTATTAAAGTTTCAAAAGGTAAGGCAACCTATATGAGTCACATGAGGAGGAGTTTTAATTATTAGTAAATACAGATTTGAACAATTTCAAAAATAGAAGTCAACATTAAGACATTTCTGCACAATTCAATAAAGTTGATATTTATTTAAAATAAAATAAGGGGGAAAAAAAGCAAACTTAAGTCTCTCCCGCGACTTCACCAGAAAATTTCAGCAATATTCCGTAAGATTTCTTGATTTTTTCATTTTCTTTTGTTCATTTGTACATAGATGTGAATAAGTGTTTTATTAATAATATATTTCAATAACTTCAAATAATATTTTCTTTTTCTTGGTGAAGGCATTTGAGATAATCTGCATTGTATGGACCTTATTTGTTCCGTAGCACAATTTTTGTATTTGAATCATGCTCATGTTTGGAAATCAAAACCATGCAAACTACATAGTAAGTGTGCACTACAGACACGCTAACTAAATCTCTACAAATAGCTGCAATGATAAAAGCATTCTGAGATTGTTATGAGAGCTCAAGACAACTACAGCAGAGCCCCTGAATCTTGAGAAATCACTGAGAAATAACTGGGAAACACATGCACTGCAGAGATGACCAGCAGAAAAGCAGCCAGCACTGCAAAAAGCTGCTTTGCTTTCAGTTAGAAAGCAAAGAATTAACACGGGCATGATGGTTCTGAGTGCATAACCATCTGAAATATGAGAGATGGTTGCAGGAATGGCATGCATATAGTTCCATACCTGAGACCGCTCTATTCGTCCTGGTCGCACTTTAAAGAAAGAGGTAAACTTTGTAAGTTAAAGCATGCTGATTGTTTGAGGAAACTTAAATACACTCCACAGAAAGCATTTGTAGTATTTTTGAGACACCCCAATAAAAGCAGATGCACAACGTTTTTTAGAAGCAAAGACTTCAAGTCATCATTTAAGATTTTTTTTTTTTTTTATTACAGTATGATAAAGATATCGCATACACCAGTTCATTGTAATCATATAAGAAAAATCTTACACTTGCTTGATATTTAGAGAATTAAAACTTTGGTGTGAGCGTGTTACTACAGCTATGAACGAGAATTAAACCGAACACAAACGGAATTGCTGTTTCATTCGTTACAAATGTTCGTCAAACATTATTCTCAGCGCTTCATTTTGTTTTACTCTGTAACACCCAGACATTAATTTCAGTCCAAAAATGTGTTTAACAGCCTTCGAAAAATTGAAACATTTTTACCTCCTAATAACACATAAAAGTAGCGCTTTAATTTGTGTGACAGAGTTTAACAGTAGCAGTTTTTAAAAAGACACATGCATTAAACAAACATCCGGGAATGCTTCAAATGCAACAATGTAGTTTTCATTCAGCGAGATGTCCAATCTGCCCAATAATACGAAACAATCATTCGTCAATATGTTCCCATGATTTCAGGTTCACTTCCATTTGGGTTTTTAAATCACAATTGATTTGTTACTCAGACAATGAGTGACATATTGCCTTTGTTTCATGATCCAAACACGGTAATAAAAGCGCATGTTTCAGAGCATTTCATCCAGGCCTAAACGAGACATTGATGGAAGTCTTCATTTACACAATAAGTCTTTCAGTCGAGGCTGATGTTATCATGCTCTCCTTGTCTCATCTGTCGTTTCAAGAAGGCAGTGAATTCAAATGATGTACATTTAAAAGAATACTTTTATTAAGAATTCTTTATGAGCATACGCAGTACAAACGGTGGGGTCCAAAAGAGATCACATTAGAAAAATCTGGATTTAAACCTTCCTTGGTCTTGCGGGTCATTTTGACCCGTTTTTTTAACCCTATAACGCCATGTGTATTAAATATGATACACAACGTTTGACGGCTCCTGTTTAACTCTCTGTTCAAGCTGATGAGTCAAACAACCTATGGTATGTAAGTTTCACATGTTTATGGCACCATCTAGTGGTTATATGTGAAAAAAGTGGTTTCAATGTTTATATCGATCTATTTAAAAGTAATTATTATATCGTAACTGATATTTTACAAAGAGTATTTGTTGAATATAAGCAACTTGTGCTTGGTTAAAATTTTGTATATTATTTTATTGAAAAAGCCCCTTTGAAATGCACGTATCAAATGTGATACAACAGGCTTTTGAGGAATATCTCTCAATCATCATTACATTACATTCATGCACACCACAAAGACAAAATCACAGAGCTTTGAAAAATCTGACATCGAACTCTGATACATTTCAATCTATATTTATAGATCAAGAAGAGGAAGTTGTCATGGCCAAACTCTCAAACATTTGGTATCTCTGAAAAGCCCAGGGAGTCCTCTGATAATACCCCAAGATTTACCACTGTAGCAAAACTTACATAACAAATGTCCTACAAATAAATGAATTGCTGGGCCTCGGGAGGATAATGACCTTTAAAGCTGAATGCATCAAATATGAAATTTTCTTACAATTCTTTCATATGTCAGGCTTTACAGGGTTAAAATAGTTGTAAATGAGCCCGAAAGTAACCGTACACAAGACCATGAAAGGGTTAAACCTGGAAATAAATTTGTGGGGGAATATATATATATATCTCAAATGAAGAACTATTTAAGATTCTGCTTCATTTCTAACTAAAAAAGAAATTCTGAAATTATTTTATCAATCTGGTGTAATTATTTTGAAGATATTCTTTAGACAAAAAAATAATTAATTGGACAACTTCAGAGGATTTTGTTAAATATCTTATAAGTGAAATATTTATTTTGGTAATTGAATTAAGACTTTTTATTATTATTATTATTAAATTAAAAAATAATGCAAAATAGAAGCATTTTCAATAGTGGACTTAGGACTTTGAGACCTCACTGTAGACAGCAACCATTTCAAGATGTAGAAGCACAAAGGCAAACGTTCATTAACCACACAAGCACTCGTCAGGTCAGGTGTTATGAGTATGACACTGTAGGATTAAAGTGCAGTTTAAGTGCAAAATGGTAAAACCGAATAACTAACCAAACAGTGTTAATCCTTAACATAAACATGTTTGTTTTTCATGTAAACAGTGATTGCCGATTAATACAGATGCAATTTCTAGGCTAAAGTATTTATTTATTTATATTATAAAGTAAACATATGATACGTGTAAAGAAAAAAAAAAACAAAGTCCGGACTTTGCGTTTTGATGTGACAAACCATATGATGAGTCTGTAGTCACAATCTTACCCGTGACATCACATGGCACACAGTTCCCAATCTGAACCTCACACACATATGGCACAGTGAATGTCAGAACACGCTAGGCCGACACAGCGCAAACGGACAAACGCTTACAGAGGAACGTACTTCTGTTTGTCACGCAGGTCTCTGCTCCGGCTGTGACCCGGCCGCACGGATGAGGGGGGTATAGAGAGGGCAGACAGGCTCTTTTTGCTGGGGAAGATGGTAGAGTGTGTGGTCAGGTTGGCGCGGGTCTGGCCGGCGTTGTGGTCAAACTGCATCAGACAGAAGATCAGATCTGTGGGCACCAGCTCAAAGTCGTACGGTGGGTTTGTAATCACATATCTGTAAGAAACACAGTTCATATAGAATATAAGTCAAACATTTACAGGGTCCAAAGTTAACTTTTTAGGAATGTATCTATCTGCCTGCCTGCCTGCCTTCCTGCCTGTCTGTCTGTCTGTCTGTCTGTCTATCATTCCATCTGCCTGTGTTTCATTCTATCTGTCTCACTGTCTGTCTGTCTGTCTGTCTATCTATCTGTTTGTCTGTGTCTGTCTGTCTATCTATCTATCTATCGTTCATCTGTCTGTCTATCATTCCATCTGTCTGTGTTTCATTCTATCTATCTGTCTCACTGTCTGTCTGTCTGTCTATCTACCGATCTATCTGTCTGTCTGTCTGTCTGTCTATCTATCTGTTTGTCTGTGTCTGTCTGTCTATCTATCTATCTATCTGTCTGTCTGTCTGTCTGTCTGTCTGTCTATCTATCTATCTATCTATCGTTCATCTGTCTGTCTATCATTCCATCTGTCTGTGTTTCATTCTATCTATCTGTCTCACTGTCTGTCTGTCTGTCTATCTACCGATCTATCTGTCTGTCTGTCTATCTATCTATCTATCGTTCATCTGTCTGTCTATCATTCCATCTGTCTGTGTTTCATTCTATCTATCTGTCTCACTGTCTGTCTATCTACCGATCTATCTGTCTGTCTGTCTGTCTGTCTGTCTATCTATCATCTGTCTGTCTTTCATTCTATCTATCTGTCTGTCTATCTATCATTCATCTGTCTGTTTCATTCTATCTATCTGTCTGTCTGTCTGTCTAACTGTCTGTCTTTCTATCATTCTATCTATCTGTCTGTCTGTCTGTCTGTCTATCTATCATCTGTCTGTCTTTCATTCTTTCTATCTGTCTGTCTATCTATCTGTCTGTCTGTCGTTCTATCTATCTATCTATCTGTCTGTCTGTCTGTCTGTCTGTCTGTCTGTCTATCTATCGTTCATCTGTCTGTCTATCATTCCATCTGTTTGTGTTTCATTCTATCTATCTGTCTGTCTGTCTGTCTGTCTGTCTATCTATCTATCTATCTGTCTGTCTATCTATCTATCTATCTATCTATCTATCTATCGGTCTGTCTATCTATCTATCATCTGTCTGTCTGTCTATCTATCTATCTGTCTGTCTATCTATCTATCTATCTGTCTGTCTATCGTTCTATCAATCTGTCTGTCTGTCTAGATCAGTAAGATAGATAGTTTGCTTGCATTTCTGATTAAAATGTAATTTAATCTGAGATCAGAGATACATCATAGTGGGATGCTAGTTTTTCAGTGCTTTATTCTTAAACCATTACAATTAAAATGGTAATAAAATTATTAAAAATCAAAATATTATAGTTTATTTTATTATATATCAGGACGTAAAGAAATACATATTCTGTGGTGGCAAATAGCCAGTCAAGGAAATTACGAAGGTGCTGCAGCATCATGATTTATCTTGTGATGAATAGTTATAATTATAAAAATATATAATTATATCAAATCATTAAAAATATGATATTGCATCAAAATTGTAGTAGTAGTAAATTGAAGTAGTACATAATAAAACTGCAATTTCAACCACACTCTTCTGTGTGCTTATAAAGTTTAATTTGTGGCAAGTGTTCGAGCAGCTCACCGTTTGGTGCATTGGCTCGGTGATCCCAGGTGTGCGTCTCTTAAGCGGTATATTCCGAAACACAACATGTTGTATGTTTTTAATGCTTTACAGAATAAATCACCATAGCAACCACCATCCTGAAAAACAAACATCAACATAACATGTCAGTGATCATTTTTTATAGCATTGACCATCAGTGCACAATAATAAAGGTTGTAGATAATGTGGTGTTGTCCAAAGATATTTTCTAACTAAGGCTGTTATAGCCATTCTTGCAATGACCTTCAACCCTGTAACATTCAACGCAGTTCCAAATCTCTTCAAATTATCAAGTTTGACACCTGACGATGTCTTGATTTGCTAACGTCTTCAGTCTCACCCCAAGATCTGCGAAGGGCCCGTCGTAGAGCGCCAGTTGGGCGACGCGGCAGCGGTCTCTGTTTGCCAGGGTCTGTGGGGTGCTGTAACCCCCACGCAGGGCATTCTCCTCTGCCAGCAAACCCTCCAGCTCTGGAGTTGCACCGCCAGTAACCAGCGTCCGGATCAGAGTTAGAATATTATCATTGAAGTACGTCTGAGAGAGAGAGATCAGAGTGTTAAAGAGCCAGTGATATCACTCAACGAGCACAGTTTTCTTTCCTGTGTTGACGTATTTCCTATTGTATCAGGAAGTTGGCACAGAACATATAAAAGCTGGTACCTTTTAAAAAAAATAGTCAATAGGCTTAGTGCATTACAGCTGTGAAACATGATTTGCTACTTGCTATTCCTAGTCAGAGGCATGTGGTATTGGTGGGAGGGACATTCTCATTCTAGAGAGTATTGATTTCTTACAGCGCTCATTAATGAGTCCAGAACGCTGACAGCAAATGCTGTTCCACAGGCAAAGGGTTGCGTGAGATACAGCTCTGTGTCTGGATCATCATCGTCATCCTGGTCCAGAAACTGAACGTTTGAGTCATTCACTACAGAAACACACACACACACAGTTTGTTAGAAGTGAATTTGTTTATGTGAAGGTTAAAAAGTTAATTTTGGACTCTGGGCTCAAGTTACAGTCTAAGACAGTCAGCAACATGTAACAGTGACAGATCGTTTGCTTGAAAAGATAACTGATTATCAGTTTGAGAGAACCTATCAATGTGTTTTATGACACAAAAGTACACATGATTTCACAGCATGCTGCATTCACACAGCAGTTCAGCCACTTTTAACACATACTGTAGCTCTACATGCTAACACTTGCAAGACTGAAAACATCTTTACAATTTACCAAAACAAAGAGTGGAACAAAAGAAAGATAGAAACATCTACAAAACCAAAAGAATAAAGTCAAAAACGTCTTTCATTGAGGTGAAATACAGTTCAGGGTTCCCACTCTTTTCAACAAATGAATCTCCACAACTTTTCCATGACTTGAAAGCTAATTTCCATGTCCAAACATTTAACCTTTCATTCTGAAAATGGCACAGAAACTACATCGCAAACTTTCGTTCAATTGCTTGGACTGCACCAGAGTTCGTTTCCTTCCCCCTCCCCCTGCCCCCGCTGGTCTCTCTGTTCACATCATATTATTTGGGTCCGAACCACGGTTCGATTGCGTCATTAACATGAGTACAAGTGGCAGCTATTTACCACCGCAACAAGGCAACAACTCAAGAAGATATCAGCTTCAATGTGTTATTAAAGTATTCATCTCTTTAGATTTACCACGAGAACTTTACATGCACAGAACGACATATGTGTTTGTCTCCCGTGGATGCATTGCATGTGCAATAATGTGATGAATATTAGCGTTCGTCTGCCACGAGCCCTCAGATACATTGCAAGGGATGTGAAAAATGTGAGCTGCTTTCTGAAAGTGATTTATTTGGACACATGCAGGTATGAGAAATGCATTATACCATAATAATTCCGATCAGAAGCCTGCAAAAACACAAATTATACGTCATCACAAGCGGTTCACTTCTGTGAATTGGTACGATTGCATTTATATCAGCAGCGAACTGTACTGGAGTTCATATGAACCGTACCCCAGACCACCTTCTCAAGCGGACTCTGGTGCAGTTTCTGGGTTCACACCTGAGTCTGGAAAACAGCGTTCACAATATCCAAACAAACCGAACTTTGACGTCATTCGAACCCAGGTGTGCACCAAAAGTACTAGTGTGAAAGCACCCTAATTAGTCAGGTATTCTAAATAACATGATAGCCAATACTTTAAACTCTTCACCGTGTGCTTTTAATCCAGTGCAACGTAACACCCCAATTCAATATTTTAGGACAGAGCATGTTAAATAAAATTACAGTATATATATATATATAATAATAAAAAGTCCATGATTTTTCCATGACTTTGAAGATTTTACTAATTTTCATGACTTTTCCAGGCCTAGAAATCACAGTTTTAAAATTCCCTGATATTTCCAGGTTTTCCATGACCGTGGGAACCCTGACAGTTGGTGTTGCACAAAAGATGAAACACTAAAGCTCTGAGGTCGGCGTGTCTGGTGGCGTCAGTGAGCAATTCTTACCCAATTCGGTTATCATGGAGATGTTGGTGCCGCTGCTCTTGTCCTGGCTCAGAGAAACCAGGGGCAGCAACTTATCTGTTTTAACTATCAGCATAAAACAACCAGTCACCATACCAGCTAGTTAACAAAATTGCCAATTCACCACAGCATTGTCATTTAATTATATGGTAACACTTTACAATAAGGTTCCATTTTGTTAACATTAGTTAACAGCATTAGTTAACATGAATTAACAATGAACAATACTTCTACAGCATTTATTAATCTTGGTTAATGTATTTCTATTAACTGACATTTGTAAAGATTAAGAACTGCTATAAAAATATATTGTTCATTGTTAGTTCATGATAACTAAAGCATTAACTAATGTTAACAAAATGGAACCTTATTTTATTGTCCAATTTTATTGTCTTATTAGCTAGATTCAACGTTGCTCCAGCAACTAAACAAAACAAATAGTTCCATATTTGTCACTCGCTCGACATTGTGTCGATGTAGTGACACTAGGGGTCACTGTTGGGAGCCCCAAACACCTCTGCTTTTTTGAAAAAAGGCCAATGAGAATTGGCGAGTGGAATCTGCATGCCACTCCCCCGGACATACGGGTATAAAAGTAACTGGTATGCAACCACTCATTCAGATTTTCTCTTCGGAGCCGAGCAGTTCTATTCATTGAAGCTGAATTTATCCGCAAAGTTCATTCACCTCATCTACTGGATTCTACGGTGCATTTCAGCGGCTTCTCCCCCTCTGCACCCGTGGAGTGCAGAGAACGCCCCTGGGCGCTTCAGCAGAACAACAAAGAGTATATTCTACAAGAGTATATTTTCTTTCTAAAAGAGCGGCACACACGAAACGTCTTTTTAAAGATGCCTTTCTATTGTGTGTTATTCCTAGTTGCGGTCGTTATCTCTCCGCTTCTGACGGCTACATTCGCTGTCTTACGTATCTGGAAGCTGCCCACGTGGAGACATTGTTCATGGATGGGTCTTGTCCTCATTGCGAGAACATGACCATGGCAACGTTGTGGTCGCGGCTTGCATTCGTAAGAAAGCAAGCCACCCCAGCGGCTCCCCGCCTCGGTCCTTCTACCTACGGGTATGAGGCCGTGCCGGTTTGCACTGGGGGCGATTTGGGGACATCAGTGGGACCACCTCCGCCGGGTATCCCACCAAGGACCTCCCATTCCCCAGCATGCTCACTTGCCCCGGTTGGGCACTCGGACGAGATCACCGGCTCATCTCAGGACGAGTTTGACCTCTTGTTCGGAGCCCGGGATGAAGATGAGTTATCGAGCGCAGCACCGGAGAGCTTCAACTGGGCTTCCTCCTTTGGGAATGGTTGCCCAGTCCCAGGCCAATGCGGAAATGACGGACATGCTTTCCCGGGCAGCCGCGAGCGTCGGGCTAGAGTGGAAACTTCCACTTTCGATGGTTTCGATTGGTTTCCTGGGCTCGGGGCGCCGCCCACGGCCATGCCCACCACCTGTTCCACACTGGCTTCAGACTCGAGTCCCGAGATGGGCATGGTGCCACGGGACACTTCGCGTGGCCATCACGCCTATCTGTCGCCGCCTCTTCAGTCCTTGGACCGACCTTGCATTTCTACGGGCAGGAGTTCCCCTAGAGCAGGTCTTCAGGCACGTCGTGGTTACAACAGTCGCCTCCAAGACAGGCTGAGGCGCCATATGCAATGGGCACACAGGATCCTGGACTGGCCCGCGGCTGCGTTAGCACATCAACTGCCTAGAGTTGTTGGCAGTACTGCTCGCCCTGCGGAGGTTCTGGCCGTTGATCCAGGGCAAGCACGTGTTGGTCCAGACGGACAATACAGCGAAGGTAGCGTACATCAACTGTCAAGGCGGTCTACGCTCCCGTTGCATGTCACAACTCGCCCGCCGTCTCCTCCTCTGGAGTCAGCAGCGCCTCAAGTCACTATGATCCACTCACATCCTGGGCGACCTCAACACCACAGTGGACGCGCTATCACATCAGGTTACCCTCAGGGGAGAGTGGAGACTCCACCCTCAGGTGGTCCAGCTGATTTGGAGTCGATTCGGTCGAGCACAGGTAGACCTGTTTGCTTCCCGGTAATCCTCACACTCCTGCTTTGGTACGCCCTGACTGAGGCACCCCTCGGTATAGATGCGCTGGCACACAGCTGGCCCCCTGGACTACGCAAATACGTGTTTCCCCCAGTAACACTACTTGCACAGACCCTGTGCAAGGTCAGGGAGGACGAGGAGCAGTTCATCCTAGTAGCACCCTACTGGCCCACCCAGACGTGGTCTCGGATCCCATGCTCCTCCCGACCGGGCTATGTGCACAAGGTTCCCACGACCCCTTTTAGGGATCAGGTGGTGAACCTGCAAGCACTGAGGAGGTGGAGGAGGCAGACCCAGCCTTGGCATTGCTGTGTCTGGTGCGAGCTTTACGCATCTATTTGGATCGCACGTAGAGCCTTAGAAGCTCCGTGCAGCTCTTTGTCTGCTTTGGTGGACAGCGGAAAGGAAGCGCTGTCTCCAAACAGAGGATCGCCCACTGGGTAATTGATGCCATCGCGATGGCATATCAGGCTCAGGACGTACCACCCCCTGCGGGGTTACGAGCCCACTCTACCAGGAGTGTGGCAGCCTCCTGGGCCCTGGCCAGTGGCGCCTCTTTGGCAGACATCTGCAGAGCAGCGGGCTGGGCAACACCCAACACCTTTGCGAGGTTCTACAATCTACGGGTTGAGCCGGTCTCATTCCGTGTATTGGCAGGCACAAGCAGGTAAGTTCCGGGACAGCTGGCTGGGTGTACCACTTGTGCATAGCGCCTTTCCCCTCCCTCGAGGTGAAGACGTGCGCTCTTGACCCCCAGTCGTGTTCACAGACTGTGATCCCTGGATGACTTTCCTCCTTAGCCCTCTGGCAGTTGAGTTTGCAGAGAAACTCACTGACTGGCCCAGTACGTGCGCTAATGAGCCCCTGTACTGAGGTAGGTACTCCATATGTGCTGGTTCCCCGAAGGCGACCCCATGTGATATCTTCCCCAAAATCGTTTCCCTGTCAGCAAACTGCATATTCATTGGGCAGAGGCCCCTCTTCCCCCGGTCGCCATGCTCTGTAGAAACTCCTCCCCCTTCGGGCAGGACCTACCATGGGACCTCTCCACATGACATACTTCTGACAAGACTCGGTAAGACCATGTGAAATATTCCACATTCCATATTCCCTCTTTTTGGGCGGGGTGTGGTCCCCAATGGTGTCTTCCCCTTGGGAGGGACACCCCCAAACGCAGACACTTATAGCTCCCAGTCGGTTAACAAATTCCACTCTTTTTGGGGAGAAAAGAGAGGGAAAGAGACCTCGGCTGGGCTAGCCTGTCCCTATCGTTGGGCAGTCCACTTGTTTCTGATGGACTGTTCGACGCTCATAAGAGTGTTGGGGGAGGTTGCGTGACGGCCTGGTGTGCTGGCTATGAGGCACACAGCGGTCTACCCGTCACACACCACCAGTTCATTTAACACAGTTCAGGTAGTTGTGGCGTTTTGTATAGGGACCCCTAGTGTCACTACATCGACACAACGTCGAGTGAGTGACAGATAGGGAACGTCCTGGTTACTTTCGTAACCTCCGTTCCCTGATGGAGGGAACGAGACGTTGTGTCCCTCTTGCCACAATGCTGAACTACCCGCTGAAAAGACCGGGACCTGGTCTCGGCTCCTCAGCACAAAAACTGAATGAGTGGTTGCATACCAGCTCCTTTTATACCCGTATGTCCGGGGGAGTGGCATGCAAATTCCACTCGCCAATTCTCAATGGCCTTTTTTAAAAAAAGCAGAGGTGTTTGGGGCTCCCAAGAGTGACCCGTAGTGTCACTACATCGACACAATGTCTCGTTCCCTCCATCAGGGAACGGAGGTTACGAAAGTAACCAGGATGTTACCACAGCAACTAGTAATCAAATTGGCCAATTATTTGAGCAACTAGTTACTAAAACTGCCAGTTACTCCAGCAACTATCAATCAAAATGGCCAGTTATTCATTTTGAACAACCGGTTACAAAAACTGCCAGTTACTCCAGCAACTAGTTACCAAAACAACCAGTAACCACAGCAACTAGTAATACAATTGACCAATTATTTGAGCAACTAGTTACTAAAACTGCTAGTTACTCCAGCAACTAGTTACCAAAACAAATAGTTACCACAACAACTAGTAATACAATTGACCAATTATTTGAGCAACTAGTTACTAAAACTGCAGTTACTCCAGCAACTAGTTTCCAAAACAACCAGTAACCACAGCAACTAGCGATCAAAATGTCCAGATATTCATTTTGAACAACCAGTTACAAACACTGCCAGTTACTCCAGCAATTAGTTACCAAAACAAATTGTTACCACAACAACTAGTAATACAATTGGCCAATTATTTTAGCAACTAGTTACCAAAACTGGCAGTTACTCCAGCAACTAGTTACCAAAAACAACCAGTAACTACAGCAACTAGCAATCAAAATGGCCAGTTATTTGGGCAAATAGTTACAAAAACTGCCAGTTACTCCAGCAGCTTATTACCAAAACAACAAGTTACCACAGCAACTAGCAATCAAAATGGCCAGTTATTTGAGCAACTTGTTACAAAAACTGGCAGTTACTCCAGCAACTAGTTAACAAAACAATCAGTGACCACAGCAACTAGCGATCAAAATGGCTAATTATTCATTCTGAGCAACTAGTTACAAAAAATAGCCAGTTACTCCAGCAATAAGTTACCAAAACAACAAGTTACCACAGCAACTAGTAATCAAAATGGCCAGTTATTTGAGCAACTAGTTACAAAAACAGGCAGTTACTCCAGCAACTAGTAACAAGAAAAGTTACCACAGCAACTAGCAATCAAAATGGCCAATTATATTAGCAACTAGTTACAAAAACTGGCAGTTACTCCAGCAACTAGTTACCAAAACAACAAGTTACCACAGCAACTAGTAATCAAAATGGCCAGTTATTTGAGCAACTAGTTACAAAAACAGGCAGTTACTCCAGCAACTAGTAACAAGAAAAGTTACCACAGCAACTAGCAATCAAAATGGCCAGTTATTTGGGCAACTAGTTACAAAAACTGGCAGTTACTCCAGCAACTAGTTACCAAAACAACCAGTGACCACAGCAACTAGCAATCAAAATAGCTAGTTATTCATTCAGAGCAACTAGTTACAGAAAATAGGCAGTTACTCCAGCAATAAGTTACCAAAACAACAAGTTACCACAGCAACTAGTAATCAAAATGGCCAGTAATTTGAGCAACTAGTTACAAAACTGGCAGTTACTCCAGCAACTAGTTACCGACATTGCCAGTTGCTACAGTATGTCTATATTTCTTGTAGTAAAATGTATCTCTGCCAGAGGTCCTGCTGTGTGGCTACAGCAGTATCATCTCACCAAGTTCTGTAATGATAGGAATATTTGCTCCTGTCGTAATGGACGGCTGCCGCACCAATCCATGTACAGGACTGTTCTCTGGAGAGGAGCGATCCATCCCAGGAGGAGTGAAACCTGGAACAGAAGATTCATAAATACATTATCTATCTGTCTATCTGTACTGTCTGAATTTGTTCTACTGTACATGTGTTACAGTACCTTGAGAGTTTGCCTGCAGAAGACCGATGCTGTCATCAAACAGCATGGACTTGATGTTGAGAGACGCCAGAATACATTCCTTATCCTGGAGAGACACATCGTCGATATTGTTCTGATTGGCTGACAGAATGACACACATCTCACACAAGTTGATGTTGACAGCTCTCAGATCAGCACGGCTCAGTGGAGTGCCCTAAACAACACAAAAACAATGACAGACATCAGAAAAAGGCAAACGACATGGAATGGCATCATTGCTTTAATATTAGACAGTTCCATTGATAGTTGGAAGAGGGGCTGTATGACCAAAATGATATATATCACGATATATTTATTTTGGCTGAAAATTAAAATAATTAAAATATTCTATTAAATATATCTACTGCAGTATAGCAAATGTATGACAAAATTAAAAAAATATTTTTCCAGTGATGCTTATATTTTGTGTGGATCTATTGTACAAAAGTTGTTCAAAAGTACATTAAAAATGCAATTCACACAAACCATTTCTTAATACACCTCTACTGTGATAAACATATTTTCATTTAAAAGTCATTTTGATATTTTTTTAGGGGCTTCAAGTCAAAAATGTCAAAGTGGTGTAACTGTCCAGAGACAGTAAAGAAAATTATCATTTCCTAAAAATTTAAAAGATGTGAAACAATTTTTAGGGGCCAAGCACTGAAAGTGCGTTGGCACCTATTGTATTTGTTAGTGTTTTTATTCTTTTTCTTCCACCATTGAAGTCTATGGCTGCCCATAGAACCGTACATAGGTACATAGTTATGAAATTTGGCATACTGATAGAGGACACTCTAAACTGTAACTGACCTAAATTTGAGGTCTCTTACGCCAACACTCTAGCGCCACCAACTGTTCAAATTTGCACTTATGTTTATGCTCATAACTTTTGAACCATAAGGCTAGAATCAAAATAATTTTCCCTCTGATTCCTTGGCTCATGCCGAGTTAAATGCACACCATGGTTTCACCTAGTGGTCAGGAGATATGAAAATTGACTATTTTTGCTATAACTTCTTAGTAGTTTGACCTAATATTATGAGACTCCTTGGGGCATAACGAGTTGAACAATACCCAATTTTCCCATGTCGGTCATTTTGGGCATCGGCCATTAAGAATTTTGTCGTAAAATGCTGTATTCTATAAAGACATTGGCCTAGGGTTACGAAACTTGGAATGCATCATCAGCTCTATGTCCTGAGGGTACCTACCAATTTTGGGGCCAGCGCCACCTTGTGGTCAAAAATGATAATGAAATGTTTAAAAATGCTTGTAACGTTTGATTAATTTTGACCTATGGTCCTGTGACTGCTCTCTAAAATTCTTTGGGTCATTCTGAGTATGGTGATACCCAATTTTCCATGGTCAGCCATACTTCCTGTCTGCCATTTTGAATTTAATTAAAAACATACTTTTTTGAACTCCTCCTAGACTCTAAGTCTGATTTGCGTGATATTTGTCGTGTATCATCTAGGGATATTGACGTCAAAAAGCTATCAAAAGCTTCTCGATAGACAAAACGGTTCTCGAATAGCACACCAACGAATCTGATGGCAAGTCACTAAAAAACATATGAGGATGTATCTCTGCAATACTTTGCTGTTTTTTTTCATGAAACTTTGTGTGTGTCATTATGACAACACCCTGACCTCACCAAGTAAATTTGGTGACTGCGCCAGCTATTGGTCAAATGTATAATTAATTGTATTTTAATTTAAACAATTCTACCTGTTTTTATGTTGCTATTGTTATAGACATAATCAGCGATGTCCAGTGACACTTCCGTGCGTGCCATACATTGGTGAGCTTGGCCCCATAATTGCTGGTTGCAACTATATTTATTATTACAATTTGAAAAACTTTTGGCCACCAAATTCAAGTCAGGTGGTGAAACCAACATGCAGGTCACAATTTTGTTGCTATGTGACTAAAAAAAAAAAAGGACGACCCCTTTATGACTGTGCTACAATTACTGCACTCACAGGTAAGATGGAGACTTTGGGGAAGTTGTGTAGTGTCTCCCACTCTCTCTTTAGGTACTCCAGAGAACCCACAAACACGATGGGCTTCAGCTCATGATAGTGGAAGTTACTGGCTCTCAGAGGCATCACCAGGTTACGAAGACCAATCAGGGCAGACTTTACATCCCCAAATATACAAACCACCACATGACCACTCAAAACAGTCATCGCTGCCTCACTCCTCGTCTGAGAGGAAAATACAGGAAAATAAAATAAAAAACCAACCTCTGCAAGCTTTAAACAGTCATATGAAAATATGTTTACATCACTTTTTTTTTTAAAATAGCCAATAGCCTATAAGTTACTACCCACAGGAAATAATCAAAATTAGTACTGATAAATTCTGTTTGTTATCTGATGGATGTGTCTTTTTAAGAGGAGTTCAACTTACCAGGGTAACATTTTCTATGTCTTTTGATGGGCACCAGTGGAACATTCCAGTGGAATCATATTTCTTAATATTCTCATCCATTGTTTCCATTTGATCATGTCCTGTGACTAACAACGGGTCATGCCTGGAAAAAAAAATAATAATATATAACAATATATACAAGATAAATTATATTGTACAGTCTTCATAAATCTGAACTTGCTAGAAATTAATTGAATTCTGGACAGCACAAGCTTTATTACAGGATGTGATTGAGAACAGGGGTGTAAGGCAGATCTGGGGTCTCATGGCTTTTGATTTGCCCATTAGAGGGGTGAAGGTTTCAGCAGCCTGTCAGAAAGCTCTTCCATCCATCACCCACCGTTTTCTGTTATGACTTTATTCTCAATCTCTCTCCCCTCCATCATTAGACCATTAGTGGACAGAACTGTTCTCTATACAGCTCTCTTAACTTCCTGCAGCTCTCTGTACATCAAATTTAATGCACGCTGTAATAGCATAACCACGTGGTCAGCACCATGAGAGACGCCTGCTGTCAGAGGAGCAAACAAACACCACACCGCAGGCTGGCACATAAATATATATATATATACACACACTGATCAGCCACAGCATTAAAACATTAAAATTATTGGTGCCATATGGGCTGGTTTGAGTATTTCTGTAACTGCTGATCTCCTGGGATTTTCACACACAACAGTCTCTAGAATTTACTCCGAATGATGCCAAAAACAAAAAACATCCAGTGAGCGGCAGTTCTGTGGATGGAAACGCCTTGTTGATGAGAGTGGTCAACAGAGAATGACCAGACTGGTTCGAACTGACAAAGTCTATGGTAACTCAGATAACCACTCTGTACAATTGTGGTGAGAAGAATATCATCTCTGAATGCTGTTCTGAGACACGGGTTGGCGCTGTTTTGGTGGCACAGACGGGAACCTACACAATATTAGGCAGGTGGCTTTAATGTTGTGGCTGATCGGTGTATATATATATATATACACACACACACACACATATACATACACACACTACCAGTCAAAAGTTTTGAAACACTTGACTGAAATGTTTCTCATGATCTTAAAAATCTTTTGATTTGAAGGTCGTATGCTTAAATGTTTGAAATTAGTTTTGTAGACACAAATATAATTGTGCCACCATATTCATTTATTTCATTATAAAACTAAAATGTAATTAAAAAAAAATTTTTTTTGAAATTGATGACTTGGACCAAATAATAAAGGAAAGCAGCCAATAAGTACTCAACATAGATGGGAACTCCTTCAATACTGTTTAAAAAGCATCCCAGGGTGATACCTCAAGAAGTTGGTTGAGAAAATGTCAAGAGTACATGTCTGCAAATTCTAGGCAAAGGGTGACTACTTGCTAAAATATAACACAGTTTTGATTTATTTTGGATTTTGTTTAGTCACAATATAATTCCCATAGTTCCATTTATGTTATTCCATAGTTTTGATGACTTTACTATTATTCTAAAATGTGAAAAAAATTATAATAAAGAATAAGTGTTTCAAAACTTTTGACCAGTAGTGTGTGTGTGTGTGTGTATATATATATATATATATATATATATATATATATATATATATATATATATATATATATATATATATATATACATATATACACATAAACAATTAGCTAATTCCAAGACTTTAAGTTTAATAGTGCATTCTTATTCTTAATAAATCTCAATTAGAGTTATTATGATATATTATGTAGCTTGCCATATATTCATTATCGTTATTTTCCATGATAAATTTATGTTTACGGTAGTTCTGATCTTCACCATTTACAGGTACAAGACCCAAGTGAGACACACTCTCTCTCCTGACCACTATGAGCAGATTAGCCAGCGATTGATTTTCTGTTTGTAAGGAATGTATAAATGTGTTAAGCATTGACAAATCAACCCCTCAAGAGTACCAAATAGAGCGAGTGAGAGCATTTGCTGAAACATTAAACGCTGTTTTACTGTTTTATTCTGAGTCTGTATAAATGTGCTGTCAATGATGGACTGATGGAGTGAGATCTGATGTCACATCTAATTATGCTCATCTCTCACACAGACAGCAGCTTACATTCAACCATAAAATTCAATCATAACATCTTAACATAACATCTCACTATTGCATGTCACTATAACATTTCATTATAACCTTCAACCATACTTTTTCACCATGACATCTCACATAAAGTTTAACCATAACATTCAACCATAGCATTTCAATATAACATTCAGCCATAACATTTCATCATAACATTCAACCAAAACATTTCACCAAAACATCTCAACATAGTTCAATCATAACATCTTACCATAACATTTCACCATAACAGCTCACCACATGTCACTATAACATTTCATTATAACCTTCAACCATAACTTTTCACCATGACATCTCATATAAAATTTAACCAAAACATTCAACCATAACATTTCACCATTATATTCAATTATAACATCTTACCATAATATCTCACCATTGCATGTCACTATAACATTTCATTATAACATTCAACCATAACATTTCACCATAACATTCTGCCATAATATTTTAACCTAACATTCAGCCATAACATTTCAACAAACATCTAAACATAACGTTCAATCATAACATCTTACCATAACATTTCACCATAACAGCTCACCACATGTCACTATAACATTTCATTATAACCTTCAACCATAACTTTTCACCATGACATCTCATATAAAATTTAACCAAAACATTCAACCATAACATTTCACCATTATATTCAATTATAACATCTTACCATAATATCTCACCATTGCATGTCACTATAACATTTCATTATAACCTTCAACCATAACTTTTCACCATGACATCTCACATAAAATGTAACCGTAACATTCAACCATAACATTTCACCATAACATTCTGCCATAATATTTTAACCTAACATTCAGCCATAACATTTCAACAAACATCTAAACATAACGTTCAATCATAACATCTTACCATAACATTTCACCATAACAGCTCACCACATGTCACTATAACATTTCATTATAACCTTCAACCATAACTTTTCACCATGACATCTCATATAAAATTTAACCAAAACATTCAACCATAACATTTCACCATTATATTCAATTATAACATCTTACCATAATATCTCACCATTGCATGTCACTATAACATTTCATTATAACATTCAACCATAACATTTCACCATAACATTCTGCCATAATATTTTAACCTAACATTCAGCCATAACATTTCAACAAACATCTAAACATAACGTTCAATCATAACATCTTACCATAACATTTCACCATAACAGCTCACCACTACATGTCACTATAACATTTCATTATAACCTTCAACCATAACTTTTCACCATGACATCTCATATAAAATTTAACCATAACATTCAACCATAGCATTTCAATATAACATTCAGCCATAACATTTCATCATAACATTCAACCAAAACATTTCACCAAAACATCTCAACATAGTTCAATCATAACATCTTACCATAACATTTCACCATAACAGCTCACCACTACATGTCACTATAACATTTCATTATAACCTTCAACCATAACTTTTCAGCATGACATCTCACATAAAATGTAACCATAACATTCAACCATAACATTTCACCATAACATTCTGCCATAATATTTTAACATAACATTCAGCCATAACATTTCAACAAACATCTAAACATAATGTTCAATCATAACATCTTACCATAACATTTCACCATAACAGCTCACCAGTACATTTCACTATAGCATTTCATAATAACATTCAACAATAACTTTTCACCATGACATCTCACATATTTATCCATAACATTCTTCCACAGCATTTTACCATAACATTCAGCCAGAACATTTCAATACAACAGTCAATAATAACATCTCACCAGAACATTCAGTCATTACTTTTCACCATAAAATCTCACCATAACATGTCACTATAACATTTAACCATAACCTTCAACCATAACATTTCACCGTTGCATCTCACCATAACATTCAACCATAACTTTTCACCATTACATTCAACCATCAGATATCACCATAGCTTTCTGCCACATCTCACCATAACAAATTTACCATAATATCTTACCATAACATTCAACCATTACATCTCATCATAACATAAGAAATTTCACCCAAAAAAATCAAAAGAATAAAAATAAAAAATAGATGTATCATGTATAAAGAAAAAGTAACTTATTTTATGACCAAGATCATATTTTGCAATGTGACAATTTTCATAATCCCCCAAATTCTTCTTCTCATATACAAAATAAATAAATAAATAAAATATGAGCATTAACGTGAACATTTTACTTTTCAGATTCAAATCAATTATCAGAATATTAAAGAGCCATACAGCATGTATGTTTGTAACATGGGTTGCTTTGCACCGTGGCCGCATTACCACCTCAGGGGATTAATTTTCAATAATTCAAAGGTTTTTCATCAATTATTGCTTACATATCTTAATGTGTTAAGCTTTTGGATCATTGAGGTTTTTGAAGAGCACCATTAAATGATTAAACGTATTGGAAAGAATGACCTATCTTTGATTTAAGTACAATTGTATTGAATAAACTGTGTTGTTTTTATCAAAATTGCAATATTTTTGTATAATTTTGGGCCATTAGGGCATATCATTGTTTTAATTTAAGGTTATTATTGTTTACTTTTGTTCAATACAAAGTTTTGTTCCTGTATTGGGTCGACAATGTAAAATCTGGGTCCTGATGCAAAACCAGTTGAGAAGCACTGGAATACATAGGACAGACAGATGAGACCAAACTCCAGTACCGACCCTGTTCTTGTTGTTCCCTGAGAGAACTCTCTCCACTCATATAACCCAACTAACATGCTTTCTAAAACAGTAAGATCCAATCTGCTCCTAATTACTAATTCACTGGAGCCTGCAGGTCAGTGTCTGCACTAACCACAGCTGATTCAGAACACCACAATGTTTTCTGATGCTTGTACAAGAAATGAAGCCTGAGGCTACTACACAACTGTGCAGGGTATGAAACGGCTCGCCAAAAACTGACCTAAAACGCCTTGTATGCTCTTATCCGGCTGGTGTTTGTGTTCATTCTTTATATAGAGACAATAGAAGCAATCATATCTCTGTGGTCAGAAGCTAGCTGCTAAATTAAAGAAACTAAAGTAGGTTTCAGTTCAGTAGCCATGTTCACACTGCAGGTAAATATGCTTGTCAATCCTGTTCTGAGTGTTTAATTCAGTGATGTATGGGAGTGACAACCGAGTTCCAATAGTAATAGTGATACTCGCCTTTAGGAGATGCACTACAGTTTTACATATTATTAATAAATATATGTCATTATTTGATGTGATCTATTTCCTTCTATCCCTTTTGTTATCAATTACTGTCCATACAGTATAAATAATTTCTGCTTGCCGTCTTGATAAAGTATTCAGAAGGTATTATTCTCATTCCATCATTCCGTATTAATGGCTTTTATTAATTCAGTAGCAGCTCTTTCATAAGTCAAAATCAATAAATGGATGTTTAATTCCCTCAGACAGGATAAAAGGCAGGTACTTGGAGTTAAAAGCAGCGCACGGTGTTGGACAGTGCTAAGTGCGGGCGGGACTCGGAGGCATTCGGGCTGTAGAACTGTAGCCTGGGGCAACAGAGACTGATCCTGGCCTGTTATTGGCTGAAGCTGTCGTCTGTGTCACCAGAGCTGTTTTATGAATATGTTGGCATGCAAGAACACAAGACTGTCCTGCATCCTCTAAAACACACATGCACGCACACACCCTCTCACACAAACATATATATATATATAATTTTTTTTGTGGATTTTTCCCCTTTTTCTCCCAATTTGGAATGCCCAATTCCCACTGTGCTTTTTAAGTCCTCATGGACGAATCCCAGTTGCCTCCGCGTCTGAGACCGTCAACCTGCGCATCTTATCACGTGGCTTGTTGAGCATGTTGCCACGGAGACATAGTGCGTGTGGAGGCTTCACGCCATCCACCGTGGCAACCATGCTCAACTCACCACACACCCCACCGAGAACAAACCACATTATAGTGACCGCGAGGAGGTTACTCCATGTGACTCTACCCTGCCTAGCAACCGGGCCAATTTGGTTGCTTAGGGGACCTGGCTAGAGTCACTCAGCACGCACTGGGATTCGAACTAGCGAACTCAAGGGGTGGTAGCCAGTGTCTTTACCACTGAGCTACCCAGGCCCCCTATTATATATTTTTTAAATAATGTTCATGTGGCATGCACATGCAAAAGTTGCCACCATTATGCTTGGGTGTTGATGATGGTTGCTATGCGATTGCTACGGTATTTTGAGTTTTGAGTCTTGGTGCCTTTCTACAAACCTATGTCTTACAAATTGTTTTTCAAAAAAAAAAAAAAATCTGTCTAAATTTTTTCTTCCGTCAAAAAAATAAATAAATTTCACTCAATTTTTTCTCTCTCAATTTTTGTTCTGTATAAAAAAAAGTTTTTTCTCACAAACAAATTTTTTTTACGTTTTTTGTTTGCTAGCTAACAATTAGCATGCTGTACCAACCTCGGCCACCAGGTGTCAATATCTGCAAGCATGAAATCTTTTGCTTACAAGTTGACAGATGACAGCAGTGATACTTGATCTGTTGATTTATAGCTGTATAATACTCGAACAAGAATATTTTGCGAATCTTACTCAAAGAAAGAAACATATGTACTATTTGAGAGTCTACTAATACATGAAATCCCCACAATTAAATGAATATACCTCAGGTTAAATACATGTCATATGGCATTCGTTGTCAAGTGTAACTACGTGAGTTATTTATGGTTTATTATTATTGCACTTAGGTATTACAGTGCTTCTTGAAATCCGGACGTTGTCTGAACATGAAGCGTACACCGTTTACCCAAGCAGCTCTGCATCTAGCCGTGGTACCGTTGAAGCTGGAGTCGCTCCAAAGGGTTCGTTCATTTGGTAAAGCGAACACGAGTCACCCCTTTAAACACAGCACTGAAAACAGCGAGATGCATCGCAGTGGTCAAAGTCATCTATCTAGCACGTTTAAGAGAATTGAGAATTTTTGGGGGGGAGAGAGAAAACAGAAAAACGTAATTGTAGGACATAGGCTCAGGAAGGCACTAAGATGCCTAAAAATATATATATTTTCACCTAGTGACATTTTTTTTTTTTTTTTGTGTGGTTTCTGTCATGTTTCTACTCTACAATTTTAATGGTAAAAAATGTAAAATGCTACAGTAAATAAACTGTAATTGGTTAACCTTAACATACAGTACGGTAAAAACATTATAGTTAGATACAGTATAAAAAGCATGATTTTACTGTATAATTAATATTAAAATGTACATTAAGTTTCACAAGAGAATACAAGTACTTTGGGTGTTCTGTGTTATATTTAATTTAGTTTAGTTCATGTTTATTGCATTGTTTTAGTGTCACATGTGTTACCCTGATGGTGTTGTGCTTGTGCGTCTCTACATGTGAATTAATTATTGCTCCTGGAACGGTCACTATTGATGAACTTTAAGTCATCATGTGGCCTTTTGTAGTTACTATGGTGATTAACAATACATTTTAAAGTGAAAAGCAGACATTTATAGTTTCAGAATGGTTATTATGCTGTTGCTATGTGGTTGCTAGGGTGGTTTTTAACGAGCAGAAACACACACACACACACACACACACACACACAGGCAAATAGTTTTTCTTACCTGATTATTTTGTGCGAGCATGTGGGCGAGTTTCTCATCCCTCCGTTACGTTGTTTCTTCTTGGGTGACAGAGCGGACAGCTGATCTTCCTCCACTACTGAAACATCAGCGAAAGTGTGACACACTACAACACTTATTTATTTATAAACAACCATCACAAAGCAAACAAACACACAAACACACACAATAACACAAACACAACACACAGAGTGGATGAACCGTACAGACAGGAAAGGCAAGAAAAGAGGAAGACTAAGGAAAAATGTTTGATTAATTTGAGCAGCTCTTTCCCTGACTACCCTGTTTAGATCAGCGTTAGTTTCTCACACAACAATGAGCAAATCAAGATCAATTATTTCCAGGATGTGTTCTGGAGTTACAGCATAACAAACTTCTAAACGTATTACATTTTCGACAGAGGTCACTTGTATTTTGGTAGACTCCCTTTGATTTGATTTGATTTGATTTGATTTGCATACGTCAGAGTGAGGTCAGACTGTTGTTCTGACATGATTTAAACCATGTATTTGTTGCAATTTCTAAAAAGGTTAAAGTGTTTGTTGCATGTTATTTTTGGACCCTGCTTCAAACATATTTTAGTTTGGCTCATATGCAAACACAGATTTCCTTGTATTTTCCATTAATTACCGCAGGATGGATTGTTTAGTATTTCAGAACTCTGTTAGTTCACATGCGTTTGTCACAATGCCAGGCAGAGTCTTACAGAGTCTGTGCTGACTGATGCTGGAGGTCGAGCTGTGCCTGGAATCATATCTGTATTTAACGGGCAGACTACATGCCCGATGCAATCGGTTGGCATGAGTGTCCATTTCTTTGCTCGTGCCACCTTGGTGCAGCTCTCTAGTGCTGCTGAGACTGAGTCTGGGCAGGCACGAGGTGGCGGGTGACAGCAGACTCCCTTTACGGTTATTTACTAAAGGCACTGACACTCGGATCTCTGGGACCGCAGAGGGCACTCTGACTGTGGGCACAGCTCTGTTCTGGGGCTGGAATGTTGGTTTGAGTTCATCATTTACTGTCAGACAAGAAACATTTATCATCAGACACAAGAGTGAACCAAACTTTATTCTGGGAAATCAGAACTGCTTTCTACAACTGTAAACAATTGACAAAATACTATAATTTTTTTAAATTAAAAACACAACTGTACTGTATGCGCAGGGCAGATACTCATTCTGCAAAATTGAACACTGAATTTCACTGGCTTCTCTTTGAACTTGAAAATAGTTTTTTTTTTTTTTTTTTTGTATGGGAAGCAATTTTATGTAAAAATAAGACAAAAAGCCAGAGCAGTGAAAATAGTCCAAATTTAGAACAGACTAAATTTACATAAATGCCACATGAACAGAACAGTGCTGCAGCACCATCTAGTGTTGAGGAAGAGCAGGTGTCTGCAGAACTCACTACTCAGTACAGTTCTGCTATAGTTTACATACACCTTGCAAATATCTGCAAGATTTAAAATAAACATTAGTTTTTTGTTTTGTTTTTTGGAACATATTTTCTGTAGTATGTACACTATTCACATGACAAATAAAAATATTGTATTTTTTATTATTGCATGTTTAAATTAAAATGATGCAATGTGTATAAGTAAACTTATAAGGAGAACTGTATAGCTTTTCTATAGAGGGTATTCTAAGATTAATCAATTGAACAAATACCTTACTTTGCACACATGTACATACACCAGGCCACGTAACACTCACACACTGAGACATGGATGAGCAGGAAGAGAGGAATACATGGAAGAGGTAAGGAAGGACTAACAGGAAATTAAAACACAAGAGAGTAAAAATGGGGGGTTGGAAACTTACTTGATTTGATGTATCCATTATAGTTACTTTTAGCTGTGAAAAATGCAAAAAACAACATGAAGTTAAAAAGAGACAAGCGGAACAATTAGATGAATCAGCGAGCATTTGAGCAACACAAGCTAAAGACGAGAGAAAATGCAAATAAATCCTGCTAACGTGCATTATCCCTACAATACTGACCCTCTTCAAGCACCCATTGAGAACAAAAACTATAAATGAAAGCTTTTCTCAGGTAAATAAACATGTTTTAAAGTGCACTTGAAATGAAAAGTGGAGAATTGTGGCTTTTGGTGTATGTCTGTTAGCTTGGAGGCTAATATCTTTTTGCATGTGTCCTTCTAAAAGTTTGCCACTTAAACTTTTGCACACAACCATTGATAAAACAACAACAAAAGCCAAATTGTCTGCCAAGACTATTCCATACCCCTGCTGAAAACAACATCTTAGACCAGCCTAAGAGGTTTTGTTGGTCTTAAATGGTTTAAGATGGTTTACCTTATCTCCTAGCTAGGCTAAGCTGGAATTTAGCTGGTTTTAGCTGGATTCTCTGGTCTCCTAGCCTGGCCAAGCTGGTGTTTAGCTGGACTCCCAGCCTGACCAGCTCACAAGTGCCCAAAACCCCTCTAAAACCAGCAAAGCAAACCAGCCTAACCAGCTTGGCCAGGCTGCAAGACTACCTATTCTTAAAAAGGGACCCATCTGTGCTTCATCCCGCTATACAGACATATATAGTTCTATAAACGACTTCCTATAGAAGTGTTAGTAATGTCAAGAGATGTGTTAAATACTACCGCTCTCACACACATCTTACACTTAACAATCCTTAATGTTCAGATAATAAAGACCGATTGGCGTTTCATTGCGTAAATATCCAACACAGCTGAAAGTAATCAAAAGAAAATGTTATGCAAAAGCAAAATTTAATGCACCACAGATCTAAACTACATTGTTACTATACATTTAACAAAAACAAAAAAAAGCATGCAAGAGACCAGGTCTACCACACAGACACATCAACGAGCAGCAGCCTTCACCAAATCAGATGCCACCCCTACATGGCACTGCACCAGCTAGAGGGCACAAACACAGGCAGCGGGCACAGGTGGTATAGGGAAGGCTTTCACTTACAGGAGTGTAAAGTAGCTGTGTTATCATACAGAGAAACAGGAGAGAGGGGGAAGCCACGATGCAGGACCTCCAAGTTACTAGAGACACTTTCTGACATGCACGAGCAGCACCGTTCTGCCCCACCGCAAGCTACACAACATGCCAGCCGCATTCTCTTGGAGCCGGATCTCTTGTCTGGGGGTCATGGGACGGATGAGAGGAGAATAGGAGGAGGAGCATGTTAAAGGATGGGGCATTACTGTATGCATTTCCCTAGCAGAAGATGTATATAGGGAAACTTGAGCGGGCCTAATATATAACCTTGCGGCACACCTTTAGAAAAACTTGACTCTTATCAAGTTATATGCGATTCTGTTAATGCCGTAAAATCTTTTACCTTTTTTACTTACTATATATAAGCTCAAAATGTTCAAATTATGTTTGAATTATTTTTTATGTTTCCTGGAATATTCAATTTTAGAGATGCAGGTAAACCATGGAAGTACATAAGGTTGAATGAGAATGTGTTTAACAGCCGAGCTCCTGCAACAGTATATTTTTATATAGCGTTGTGTATTGCCACAAACACAAACATAAGTGTCCAGAAAAATGATTTTGTAACTAGTTTCCATGTTACATTTAATGGAGGGAATAAGAGGCTGTTCCAATGGTTTACATAATGTTTCAAGTCTATACTTTTTCCGATTAACACATTTTATTGATTCCAACAAATGAAACAGAAAAGCAAAACATACACACACACAGAATCAACTTTTAAGTTTCAAGTCTATACTAATATATTAGTATATACTTGTATATTACTAATTAGCCAAAAAAAAAACGTGGTACTGTTTGAATATAATTTAAAACAAAACGTTGAGGGTGTAAGAACAGTTAAAAGTAAAGTTGTCTCCTGTTGATGATGCGGCGGAGGACAGTGGGTTGATGGGAGATGTAGTTTTACATTCACACATGCAACGGGTTCATACAGTAGCATTCTGCATTAACAGAGTCATTACTCACAATACAACACTATCAGAGGGAGGGGGGTAAAAGGATGGTCACAGATCCGCCGCAGCAAGAGAGAGGGAAAATGTGAAATGTGTTGATTTTAATTAAAATAGTTTTGATGTATTTACAGTCTCAGGTGGAGGTAAAAGCCTTGTCTGTTTTAGAAGAGGATTAATAATGTTTATGTTAAGTTTAATGTCAATACAATTGTCATTTTGGAGCTTGACAGCCCCACTCCCCATTCACTTTTATTATATGGAGAAGGCAGCATGGATATTATTTAATAATTCACCTTTTCTGTTCCAAGGAAGACAGTGAGTCAGAATCGTAATTTTTAGATGAAATATTCAATAAATAGTTCTTAAATTTCAATACATCTAGGTTGCAATCAGTGAATAAAAATATAATAAAATGTGAACATAAATAAGGCACAACATTTATGAAAAATGAAAATTAACATGATCTATGCCTTGAAATGAAATACACCATGTATTTCATACCAATACATTTCACACCTTATTTATTTATGCTCAAATTTATTCTATTTTTTATGTATTATTGGCAATATTTCATGCTTAATTTTTATGATAAATGCATATTTATTTCTATAAATATCTATCTTTTGCTTTGAGAACGTACTTCGTTTGCATCCACATTTCTTGATCCGTTTGGGGTCTGTGATGTCATCGTGACAAGCTTTACAGTAGAAAAGTGCCCTAATGGAGACAAAACATCCATATAACATATGAGCAGAGATGATGTTAATTTAAAGCTGTACATGTAAAAGACAGCACATGGTTTCAAAACAAACTCTATAATCACCTAACCTTTTGACCTCTTTGGCATCGCTGGCAATGAAGAATCCAAGCGTCCCCTCCTGCATCTTCACATGATTCCCCGGGTTAATCAGCGTGCTGCAAAATACAAACAACACTAAACAAACGACAGAATCTGTTTGCATCTACTAACCTCCAAATCATAAATGTTAACTGAGATTGGTAGAGCTCATAAACCATTAAACATTCACATACAGATGATAAATGTAACAAAGTATAAAAAAAAAATTAAAGATGCATCAACTGAAGAACAAATGGGCCCAAAAAAGGACTAAAGAAACTATAATACTTGTTTGCTGAGATAAAGGTTAATATCATGTCTAGACAAAATGTAACCTTTATTATTGTTTTAAAGATAACTCTTGCATGCAAACATAACCTCGTACAACCCCGCGTCCACATGCGTGGCCGTTATATTTTGGCTTCGCTATACACAACACATAATTTAAATGAATAAAAACCAACTGAACATTGTTCACAAGACTCTAGACTGTTATTTAAAGGTTAAACTTCTGCCGCACCGAGTCACGTGACACAACAACATGGCGTTGATTTCCTTGAAGCGTTCCTATGGACGCAGTGCCAACAAAAGTGACTCTGGTATGATATATAAACCTGTTTGGTTGTAAAGAGGAGAGTCTCTAGTTTCGTTTCATATGCCGTTTTAAAAAATCTGTTCATTTTTCGTACGTCAGCGCGCTGATAAACATGATGTCCACATATGTGTACACTGGCACCACATTTCCTCAAAAGTAGAAAAAACATGTTAGTTATTTTGAATAACATCTGTGGGTCATTTCACTTCATTTTAATATACATGTTGTTGTTTAATTTTGTTATCAATGTACAATACGATTCTATTCATTAACATTAGTAAATGCATTCCTATATATTTACTGTACATTATCACATTGAGAATCACTGGATGCATCCAAAAGCTGAAAAATGTTGCTTTCAGAGACTTTATATGGAGTTAGGATGAAAATAAGGTGCATTTCAAACTGTTCTGAGATCAGTGCAGACAGACAGCACACTGGAGATTAAGTCATTCACTAAATAGGGAGCAAGGGAGCATCCTATAGCTCTCTATGCAGTTAAGTGCATTCACTCCTAAAGTCTGATCAAAAGTTCAGTTTCAGGCTGCAGATGATGTTTGGATCACTCAACATGTTTGACAGACATGTGACAATGATAATCAGTACATAGATTCAGAATTTATAATGTATCATTTTATTTTAACATGATTGACAGTGATTGGATGATGCTGGACGTTACTTTGAATCTGAATTAATTATGCTAATTTCTGATGTAATGTCTGTGACATCTCAAAAACATGAATAATCAACACTCCTGGAAACATCATAAACAATATGATGAAGAAAAATCTGACTTTCTATAGCTTAGTGTTGTTTAACATTTCACAATGTAGTCTCGCTGTCCACATATGTGAACATTAATTTCTAGGAAAACTATTTGCTCTAGAATTTTTGTTTGTTTTGCTTGTTTATTAGTTGCTACTAGTTACAAATCAAAAACGGAAATGGAAAATGCACACAGCAGTCATGCTCGGGTCTCAGGAGGTTAAAGTATTAGCGTACTTAGTTAAAAGACGTGCAAGCATTTTAAAGGAACAGTTCAACCAAAAATGCAAATTCAGTCATCATTTACTTAAATCATTCCAAATCCGAATATCTTTTTCTTCTGTGAAACACAAAAGGAGATGTTTGACAAATGTCTGAGTCATTTGATAACTTTGTGTGTGGAACAAACCAAATTTGATGTCATTGCTGACTGCTAATATTCCCGTTCCCGTTGCATCTGAGTCATGTGACACCCAAGAACTAATGGTGTTTGCCATCAATGACATCAAACCTAATGAACTTTTGCCTAACATCTCCTTTTGAATTCCACAGCAAGTCATACGGATTTGGAACGACACGAGAGTGAGTACATGATAACAGTATTTTAATTTTTGAGTGGACTATCCCTTTAATGTTAAGCACGCTCCAATGCAGAAATGTGTCATTCTTAATCATAAAATAAAAGATTTGTTCACAGTAAAAGCATTTACACAGTTTACAACAAATGGAGTTAACAACATGTTAACATGTTTCTTGAAATACAAGAAGCTTTAAACATCCAGTGGGGTGCAAATGTCTGAGACTGGTTTTAGGATTAAATATGTTTTTTTAAACAAATAAAAATTATGAGTAAAAATGAATGAGAAATATTTAAGATTCTGCACTGGGATAACATGATCATTAGGTTATATTCATGCCAACTCAAGCGCATGCTGTCATTAAATCAAAAGGTACAAAAACCAAATACTAAGAAATCTTGAAAATTATTTTAATTGTTCAATTAAACTTATAAATATTTCAAAATATTTGCATTAAAATGAGAAAAGATTGCAAAAGAGAAGCATTTTCACTAGTGGACACTTTGGACCCCACTGTATTAATTTATGTCCGGACACTGGATCTTTTTCAGTTTTATTATTATAATTATTTATATAAAATGAAGACCAGACTGACCTGCTTTCTCTCTGGTCTGATTTATACTCGATGGCAATCAGCAAAAGTTTCAGCTTCACATAACAGAGCCTACAGAGAAATAAAAAGTATTATACACTGAAAGAAATTATTATGTGGTGAAGTAAATGTAGCAGAAAATATTAAGTACTTTCTACACTGAATAAGTTAGTATAAGCATTAACATAAAATATTAAGTAAATTCAACTTTCATATATTTAAGTAAATATTCGTAATGGTTGATAGTTATCTTTACAATTATTTGCTAATTTGAGTACTTTTCACGGGTAAATATAATAAGTTCATTTTACTTAACTTTTTGAAGCTGGTGTTCCCAGCATGCTTGAATAATTAATGAGCTTGCATGGTTTCACTGTTTGAAGTTTAATCACATTTTTATTGTTAGTTTTGCTGTTACGTTTGGTGACGTCTTGTTTTGTGCAGTCTGAAGTTCCTTTTCTATTCAAAATGATCCGCTCATGATAAAAAAATTTAAAAAATTTCATAGACTAGATAGCATGCATTAAAAGGGTAGTTCTCCCAGAAATGTAAATTCAGTCATTGTTTACTCACTTCTGTGTTGTTATAACCCTATATGACTTTCTTTCTTTTTCTTAACACAAAGGGAGAAATTGTGAATAAATGTTGTGCTCGGTGATGTCATACAATGGCAGTTTATGGTGACCACCTCTTCAAGCTTCAAAAGAACACAAAAGTATAATTCAGAAGTCTAATAAATTATTCCATCAGACTCATGATTGTTGTGAAAGCATACAATAAGATTTGGTGCGAAACAAACTGAAATCTAATATATTATTTAGTGAAATGTTCACTGACCGTTGATCTCCTGTGTGTGTTCATGATAGGACACGAGAGCAACAGTTCACACAGCCCCCTTGTGACATTGGGGCGTTCAAGCGAAAACTCGTTTGTTTATCTAAAAACAGGTCCTCCACAGCGATAGTGACAACAGAACACAACACAACTGCACACACAACAGAGAATAGAACTTACTAAACATGTCTGAAGAGTTTGTAGACCAAGAATTGATGCATTTCTATGCCCAGCCTTCTTTTTTTTTTACGTTTTTGGACCGGTACCAGATCACAGTGGACGGAGTTACCCGCGCAATGCTGAAAATAGAAAACAAGCGATCGATAGAATGTTTCGTTGCTTGTCATGGCTGGTTAGTACAAAAATTCTGATTACCATAGAAAATATACCTGATATTGCGTATATTTTTGGACATGATGTGACTGCGGCTGCCTGTAGCCTCCTCTTTGTTTACAGAGTACTTCATTCAAAAAAATAAGGCTGGGCATAGAAATGCATCAATTCTTGGACTACAAACTCTTCAGACATGTTTAGTAAGTTCTGTTCTCTGTTGTGTGTGCAGTTGTGTTGTGTTCTGTTGTCACTATCGCTGTGGAGGACCTGTTTTTAGATAAACAAACGAGTTTTCGCTTGAACGCCCCAATGTCACGAGGGGGCTGCGTGAACTGTTTCTCTCGTGTCCTATCATGAACGCACACAGGAGATCAACGGTCAGTGAACATTTTCACTAAATAATACATTAGATATCGGTTTGTTTCGCACCAAATCTTATTGTATACTTTCATAACAATCATGAGTCTCATGAATAATTTATTAGACTTCTGAATTATAATTTTGTGTTCTTTTGAAGCTTGAAGAGGTGGTCACCATAAACTGCCATTGTATGACATCACTGAGCACAACATTTATTCACAATTTCTCCCTTTGTGTTGAGAAAAAGAAAGAAAGTCATATAGAGTTATAACAACACAGAAGTGAGTAAACAATGACTGAATTTACATTTTTGGGTGAACTAATCCTTTAAGCTTCCCCGTGGAAGGCTTACATATGTCATGTGGAACATGATTAAACATATATTTGTAAGGAACGTGGCATGTTTTAATAGTAAGTCCATATTCATGTTTTACTAAGTTTAAGTACCATCTATATCATATTTGTGAGTAAAAGTTACTGTATTTACTAACCTGTTTAAGTTCACTTCAATATTATGTCATTAAGCAAAATAGAATTTACTTAATTATATACCATAAAGATTTACTTCTTACTAGTCATTTTATTAAGTATAGGTAGGGTTGGGAATCATAAGGAATTGAACCATTCTGATTCCGGTTTATTAATGGTTCCTTTAACATTTGTTTTAGTAGTCTTTTAAAGGAAGTCATAAATTGGTCCTAAACAAAATCCTTAAAAATAAAGCTATTTTTGGGTAACATATTTTATATTCAAATCAAAGTGTCATTACAACAAAACTGTGTTCCATCATTTATGTTTATCTTTAAATACACATTGTCATATGAACAACCTGTCAGTCACCACACTGACTTACAGTGTGGTCACACTAATACATTTTTGGTTGAAACTTGAAAAGTGAGGATGAGAGGCATAAGTGTAGCAAAATCAATGTGTTTTCAACCCAAAATTTATCAGATGACTCATTAACTCAAGACTGAATCATTTTTTATTGATTTATTAACAGGCTCATAAGAGTCATTTGTTCGTGAATTGGATTTTAGCTGGAGCTAATCACTACAGCAGTACTATACACTGCATACTTACTCACAAACCGTGGGGAAAGACAAACCCACAAAGGCACTGGACAGATACTCTGTGTACATTTCATTGGCTACTCCCTCTAAATAATACTTCTGCCACGTGTCCTCTTCAATCTAAAAGGGGGAAGAAAGGTTTCATATTCAGTATTTGAAAGCATTCGTATTTTGCTCCAACTGCTTGAATGTGGACCGACCTTAATGTAGGATCTCATGGAGAAGAGGTTTGCCAGCATGGTGGACAGACCCTGTGCCAGGCAGCTCTGAGCGATGAAGCCCAACTTCAGCTCGGCCAGACAGATGGCATCATCACCCTCCTTCCAGTTCCAGCTTGGGATGTTGAGAAGGTGAGCCTGGAAACGAGAAGATACTGTTGAGTTCATCTGGGAATGACGACTGAGAGAGATCAAGTACTGTGTATTATATGATATGATATCGAGCAAGCAATGTGTATATTCAGCTGTTTGAGGCTGTAGGTTCCATGTAACGTGCAAATTCTCACCTTATTGTGATATTGCAGCATCTGAGTAATAATACGGATTTTTGGATGGTAGTTTTTAATGGATATCACCCTATGAAACACAAACATCACACTTTAAATCAAGAATCCTCTGAAATCCAAAATAAGTTGTTGATTTTTTAGTTTAATAGCATAACTGTTAACTGTATATATAAGATGAGATGAGATAGAAATCGCATTTTATGACCAATTAATACAGAAAACTAGCTAATTCCTGCATTAATTGGTCATAAAATGTGATCTCATCTTCATCAAAATCACAAGTATAGACAAACACAATGTGCTTAAGCTAACAACACACAAACAATTATAATCATTCATGTCTTTATTGAGCACATCCCATTAAACATTCACAGTGCTGTGGAAAAAGTAAGTGAACCCTTGGATTTAATAACTTGTCGATCCTCCTTTGGCAGCAATAACCTCAACCAAGTGTTTCCGGGAGCTGCGGATTAGACCTGCACAACGTTCAGAAGGAATTTGGGATCATTCTTCCATACAGAACTGCTTCAGCTCAGACATATTCTTAGTATGTCTGGTGTTGAACGGCTCTCTTGAAGTCATTCCACAGCATCTCTATTGGGTTAAGTTCTGGGCTCTGACTGGGACACTCCAAAAGGTGGATTTTCTTTTTTTGAAGCCATTCTGTAGTGGATTTACTTCGATGTCCTGCTACATCACCCAACTTCAACTGAGCTTCAGCTGGTGCATAGCTACACTGACATTATGCTGTAGGATATCTTGATAAACTTGGGAATTCATTTTTCCCGATGATGGTAAGCGGTCCAGGCCCTGAAGCAGCAAAGCTGCCCCAAATCATGATGCTCCCTCCACCGTACTTCACCGTTGGGATGTTTACATGTTGGTATGCGGTGCCCCTTTTATGCCACACGTAGTGCTGCGTGTTCTTCCCAAACAATTCAACCTTAGTTTCATTGGTCCACAAAACATTTTCCCAGTAGCGTTGTGGAGTATCAAGGTGGTCTTTGGCAAAGCAGTGGCTTCCTTCATGATGTCCTGCCATGGACACCATACCTGTTTAATGTTTTCTGTATAGTAGACTCATGAACAGAGATGTTAAACAGTTCCAGTGATTCCTTCAAGTCTTTATCTGTCACTCTATGGTTATTTTTTACCTAATTGAGCATTCTGCAGTGTGCCCTTTGAGTCATCTTGGCTGGACGACCACTTCTGGTGAGAGTACCTATAGTACTAAATCATCTCCATTTATAGACAGTTTGTCTAACTGTGGACAGATGAATATCTAATCTCTTCAAAATAACTTTGCAACCCTTTCCAGCTTCATGCAAAGCAACAATTCTTGATCGTAGGTCTTCTGAGATCTCTTGGTCCACATCAGCAGATGCTTCTTGTGAATAACAAACTCAAAATGTTTGAGTGCTTTTTATAAGTCAAAGTAGCTCTAACCCACACCTCCAATCTCGTTTAATTAATTGGATGCCAGGTTTGCCAACTCCTGACTCTAATTAGCTTTTGCTGACATCAATAGGCTCACATACTTTTTCCAACATA